>NW_028288556.1:300000-405000 GCF_059628265.1 Tinamus guttatus | reverse complement strand
CATGAACAAAGACTCAGAGGTTTTGGAGTTCTCTGAGGTTCTCATTTAAAAGGTCTATTCAGAAATCCTCTAATCATTCAGGAAGCTGCTTTTCCTTCAGTTGAAATTCCTTCTGCTTACAGTACTGTAATTTCTGCCTGTCATGCTAAGGTAGCATCAGTGACTCACAGAATCACACAGAATCACAGAATGGCTGAGGTTGGAAGGGACCTCTAGAGATCATCTAGTCCAGGCCCCTGTTCCACCAGGGACACCCAGAGCACGTGGCACAGGGTAGTGTCCAGGCGGGTTTTGAAGATCTCTAGAGAAGGAGACTCCACAACCTCTCTGGGCAGCCTGTTCCAGTGCTCTGTCACCCTCACAAGAAAGAAGTTCTTCCTCACATGGAGATTAAACTTCCTGCGTTTCAACTTGCACCCATTACCCCTCGTCCCATCACTGGCCACCATAGAGAAGAGCCTGGCCCCATCCTCCCTATATTCACCCCTCAGGTACTTGAACACGTTGATCAGATCTCCTCTCAGTCTTCTCCAGGCTAAACAGGCCCCGCTCGCTTAGTCATTCCTGGTACGATAGATGCTCCAGTCCCTTAATCGTCTTTGTGGCTCTCCGCTGGACCCTCTCTAGAAGCTCCACATCCCTCTTGTCCTGGGTAGCCCAGAACTGCACCCAATACTCCAGGTGCGGCCTCACCAGAGCTGAGCAGAGGGGCAGGATCCCCTCCCTCCACCCGCTGACAACGTTCCTCCTGATGCAGGCCAGGATCCCATGGTTCTGCTTGGCCATGAGGGCACACTGCTGCCTCCTGGTTAACCTGCTGTCAGCCAGGACTCCCAAGTCCCTCTCTGCAGAGCGGCTTTCCAGCAGGGCAACCCCTAGTCTGTCCTGATGCCTGGGGTTATTTTTCCCCAGGAGCAGGACCCTGCATTTGTCCTTGTTGAACCTCACGAGGTTCCTGTCTGCCCAACTCTCCAACCTGTCCAGGTCTCTCTGAATGGCAGCACAGCCCTTGGGAGTGTCAGCCATTCCTCCCAGTTTGGTGTCATCTGCAAACTTGGTGAGGGTGCACTCTGTGCCCTCATCCAGATCATTGATGAACGAGTTGAACAGCACCGGGCCCAGTCCCAACCCCTGGGGGACACCACTGGCCACAGGCCTCCAACTAGACTCAATCCCATTTATCACCACCCTTTGGGCTCTGCCATCCAGCCAGTCCTCAATCCACTTCACTGTCCACTTGTCCAGTCCACACTTCTGGAGCTTTCCTATGAGGATGTTATGGGAGATGTCAAAAGCCTTGCTGCAGTCAAGGTAGATAACAGCCACAGCTCTCCCATTGTCCATCCAGACAGTCACTGCATCATAGAAGGCTATCGGGTTCATTAAACACAACTTTTCCTTGCTGAATCCATGCTGACTACTCCTGATCACCTTCTTTTTCTTGACATACCTAGAGGTGGTCTCTAGGATGAGCTGCTCCATCACCTTTCCAGGGATGGAGGTGAGGCTGACCAGCCTGTAGTTTCCCGGGTCCTCGCTCTTGCCTTTTTTTGAAGACTAGACTCATGCTACGTAGCTTGTGCTAGCTCTCACCTATGTGAGATACTTGGCAATGAAGTCCTTTGTTGTTATTCTCGTTTCTGTTAGTCATGTCTGTGAGCAGCTGAGAGTGGAGGTGGGTTAAGTCAGGCAATAAGCAATCCAAACATCGAAAAACCGTGAAAGACGAAGAAAGAGAGAGAGCTTACAAGCCAAGCTTGTCTGTGTCTGTGGCATGGTCACCACGAGTGACTTTTGCAGTGTTTTCTCATGGCTGGTTTTGCCATCTGGCATCTCTCTTCATCCTTTTTTGTTCCTTGAAGCACTGTGGGTGCTTGTGCATTCGTGTGAGGAGGTACCATCTTGGCTCCAGCCAGGTGGGGGGCCCATGCAGACACACACTGTGGCTTACAGTAATAACCATTTTCTTTCTTCCTGCCAGGGCAGCAATTGCTGCTTCTGTGATTTCTTACCCACTGGAATGTGCTGGAGCCACCTCTCAATGAGATGCGTGTTTCTCCTTGAACAGAGTTCCTTGTAAGAATTTCTCCTTGTAAAGAGCCAATGTAAAACCTGCTGCCAGGCGGCTGTGCTGACAGAACCATTTCCAGGCTGCAAACGCTGGAGAAATGAAGTATTTCGTATGCTGTTCATGGAATACTAAAGCAACAAAAAGTACCTAAACAGATACAGGCCAAAAAACATTTATTTATTCAGAAATTTTAGAAGAGTTTACATTTTAAATGATAATCCAGAAATACAAATTTCTTTATGTAGAAGGTTCAAACAATTGATCCCTGGAACTGCAGTTCACCGTGAGGATATCATGTAGGTGCATACACTCTACAGAAGGATACAGATACAGATTAAGAGGTCCAGCAGGAGAACGCAGTGCAAATGCTGATGAAAGTCTTTTTTTTTTTTCCTTAGCAAATGAGCTGAACTAGACCTAATCAAAAAGGAGTGCTTGTTGTTCTTCTACATACTGATTCTAAAAGGGTGTTGAAAATAGCAATAAAAAAGAGTTAAATAATAAAGCATTCTTAAAACAAACATTGGTTTGTTTTCTTTTCAGGAATAATTTGCTTAGAAAAAGAGTGTTTACAAATAGATGTAGTTGTTTATGCTGTCTGCAAAGTAAACTCCAGTGTTGTTATCTTACTTCCTATTGGTGGATCACTTTAAGCCACAATATTTCCTTTTAGCTAACAATTTGGTTCATCTCCACTTAGGTGACTGGGATGAGTTTCTTGGTTCATTTGAATCTACTTTCACAGTAAGTCATGGAATTATCATTGGAACAAGAAACGTGGTGATTATCAGGTATATTTGTTTCACACAGATTTGTGGAGACACAAAAACTGAAAAGAACATGCATGGTTCCTCAGGATCATTTACTGTTTCTTGTAGAATTGATAGGACTGTCAGAGTTTTCCTTTCTTTGCTCCTGTCCATTCACACTTCTTTCCTTGAGGAAAGGTGAGTGGAGCATCCTTCAGACTATTTTTCCTGTTTCTTAAACACCTTCTCTTTCTTGCAATCCACCAAGAATGCATTTCTGTCTGTTGTTTCTCCTAATTGGGCAAAAACTGCAATGATGAAAACACCAAAGTAACACCTTAAGTAATTTGAGATAGCATCAAAGGATTGTTTAATGTCTAACTTTTCCCCTCAGAGGACTGCATTAGGGCTAAGGTCATCTTGCTTCAGGCACTGTCAGCTCTAGCATTGCAGAAACGGTCCTTGCTCTAGGAGAATTACTCAAGTATAACTTGAAGATGTGAGCAGATGCAATACAAGGAAAAGGATACAAAACAACAGTGGAATAAAACTGGCTGGTAAAATAAGCCGTGGTCAGAGCACACCATCTGCTTTTCTGCAGAGCTACAAATCACTGAATAATGGCTGAAGGGAGTTTAAAAGCATCGGAGGAAAAATAATTACAGTTGCTCTCATTTCTGAACATTTAGGAAAGAATGGCTTCCAATTGTGTCCGCATCCCTTTCAATAACTCACAGGCTATTACAGTCCAAGGCTATTTTATTCAAAAGTGGTTGTATTTTTGAGCTGGATTTTTGATGGCCAAAGTAGCAGCTATGATTATAATTCAGAGACACAGCTCTTCTGTCAGAACTCCAGAAAAAGCAGCTGTGGTGGAAAACTTTCTATGAGCCAATGGTAATTTCTTTCTTTCCTGAAGAAGCGTTGCTCAAAACTGCTATGACTTGTGGTTTTGCTTTTCTTTGTCAAAGCATGTGGAAAAATTGCTACCTTTAGGCAGGTGGTCATGTGTCAAGCGAAAATAATGTTCACAGAGAGGCATCTCATTGAAAATTTACCTCCATGAGAATAACATGCTGCTTCTGGCAGTTTTAGTGGGAGTTGCATTTAGATCAGAAAAAGAACAGTGTTACACTTCACTTATGGAAAATGGTTGCTTTTATAACTAGAGGTATGATAGTGTGACAGTACTCCTTCATTCCCAAATTTTTAATGGTGCAGAACTTGGATGCGAAATAACACTCTTGAATTCCATGCCAGATACTACTAAGAAATTGTCACCGTAGTTATCGAGATCTGCCACAACATTAATAAGATGATCTCAAAATCTATTGTATAATGCACCTATTTGGTGTAATCTGTTCTCTTATCAGCTGTGAAACTAATGCCATATATATATATATATATGGGTTTTTTTTCTTTGCTAGAATTGATACCATGCACATTAAAGGAATTTGCAGTCCTGCCAATCTATTGCAGGCCACTTCTGCTGGACTCACATTTTTAAAATAGCGTTGCTTTTAATGACTAGTAAAGTACCTCAGATGCATATGATTTTAAGGTCATAACGTGTAGAAATCAGCACTAAAGATGTGATTTCCTGCTGTTTCCTTCCTGACACTGTACATTCAGGTATTGTCAAGCCTAAATGATTTTGTGATTTATCTCCCTCCTTTCTTCCAGTCCACTTGTAAGTATAGTTCTTCTGGTAATTGGAAAAGAAATCTTATTTGCTTTCTTTTTAATGGAAGTTTCTTATAATAAAAATGTTGGAGAGCTGTGTTTCTTTCTTTTACGCAAGACTGCTGTAATTTGTGGTTTTGCTTTTATTCCTCAAAGCACATGGAAAAATACTAGCTACCTTCAAGCAGGTGGTTATGTGTCATATGAAAATAATTTTCACTGAGAAGCATCTCAGTGAAAATTATATATATAATATAAAATTCTGTTTTTTTAATACATACACGCACACATATCTATGCACATATATATACACACACACACATATATATTTGCATATATGTATATATGTATATATATGTATTTCCATCCCACTGCAGTGGAAGAAAGTGAGAACATGACGAGCACCCAGGATTGGGGGTTTCTCAGCTCTGGAAGGTAACTTGGTTTTGTATTTTTTTTTTTCCTCTAACCCCTGTCCAGCTGTGTATCTTCAAGTCACATTATACTAGGTATTACAGTTAGTAATTATCAAGGAAGCTGTTTTAATTTTGCCCACATGCTTTTGCAGCATGTGAGCAAATATCTTGAGACTTCAGTAAGCTTCTGTGGGTTTCCTTGTTGTTAGTTTGATATGTTTTTCTGCTGAATTAGCTCCCAAGGGATCATTCGCTTATTAATTTCTTAGCAGGTGTAGTAGTGGATGATCTGCTGTTATGCCATTAGCTCTGTAAGAACCTCATATTTTGTCACCTGCAATGCAGCCTAATGAGATACAAGACTGACTTTTCTATAACAAGAATTTATCACTTTCTTCAGAGTATGTGCTGTTAAAATAAAAATGCATGCACACCTTACAAGAGCCACATTCCCACCCTTCACTTGCATCCTTCCTTGAAGTACGTTCAGATGATGTTTGAGACTTGACAAGCTTGTTACAAAGCTAATTTGTATGGAGAGTGTTATCAGTATTATAGTTCATTTCTATTCAAAGCAATAAGAAGGGAATAAAATTTCTGGAATACTTTTTCCCTACAATCTTTACCATATGTGAGATTTAAAAGTAGTAACTATTACTCTCTTATTCACAGGTTTCACATAGATGGGCTGAAACCGATTTAGCTATTATTTATTTATTCTAATTTTTAGAACAGGAGAAAGGGATTGTAGACAGAAGAGGATGGCTTCTGCAAAAATATTGGACTTTGGTATTCTCTTGTTGAACTGGCGCATTTGGCAATGGCTCAAGTGGATGGCCTCTACCAAATACGACAGTGTCCTACACCTCAGTTTCCCGTGTTTCAGGCAAATGCCATAACTTCATGAGATGAGCATATATATTCTCTGATGTGAAATTCATCCTGAATCTTAGGAGCTTTCATTATTGCTGGTTAAAATCATTTTAATGTGCAATTATATTAGTGTATCCTAACTATGCCATTTATTCCAAGCAGATGTTGACATGTATTTGATTTAAAGTAATTCTGAGGCCAAAGTTATTTGCTCAGTTATGGAAAGAAAACTGAAAATGCAGCCAAGTGGGAATTTTGGATAAGAAGAGAAAAAGTCAGTCTTTTCTGTAGTTGGTCATGTCCCATGTAGAATTTTCCAGATCGGCCAGGTAGTTAGGCTTGAATGCAGCCACCACAGTTACTGCAGCCTTGCAAGGCCTGCCCCAATCGGGAAGTTTAATTGCTCTGTCATCCCTTAAAGATGTTGGACTCACAAGTGCCTCCGGCTTTCATGAGAAAATATTGTAGCCTCCTTGAATGTAATGTGTTATTATGGGAAAAGCATTTTATTTACTGCAGCAGCTTTGTTTCTAACAAACCCAATGCTTCCTTCCGTGCAACTCTCAGGTAGCCCTAGAACAAAATCCCAAAATAGTTTTTGTGTAAAGTGCAGAGTAAGATAAATACTTTGAATGTATGCCTGAGAAATCAGTTCCCATAGTAACATTAACTGCTTGCCAGTCCTTAAATTTAGCATCCTGCGGGATCTGTATAAAATATCAGCATTATCCCTGTTTCGGTGGTGGTGTTGCACTCAGCTGGCCTAGCTTCAGACAAGGACTCTACTGTGCTGATAAGATAGAAACACATGTGAAAACATATGTGGCTTTTCAGGGCATGTACTTTTAACTGAGCAGAGGAAAGGCAGTAAGGAGTGTGATAAGGAACAGGAGGGGAGTTAGAGTATGGAAGTAGTTTCCCAGCTATCAGCATGGACTACACGAGGAGCGTTCATCATAGCTAAGGTTCCTTCCTCCTCCTGAGCTACTAATAGCACCCCGGGTGCTCCTTGCATTGCCTCCAGCTCTGCTGCAGCTACAAGGGAGCCAGGTACACCACCTGTAATTGTGAGCATCTCTCTGCCGCGTCATCTCTTTGCTTACTTGTGTTTGGGAATCCTTTAAGACAAACAAAAATCCAAGAACTTGTCCTTACAGTTCCCTTGGAAAAGGAATTTCTCCTCCCATCTTTGTGGCAGCAGATACATTTACCTGTCAGAACAGGTCAGACTTGGGCTTAGCCTCATCCTTGTTACTCTGGAAATGAAGCTGTAATTAATGAAAGCACTCCGTACAAAAAAAAAAAAAAAAAAAAAAACCCCAAAACATAGCACCATAAACAACAACAACAACAAAAAGAAACCCTTTTACATAAGCTGGACTTGCATGTATTTGTTGCTGAAATTCACTGTGGGCTTACGGCATACCTCCCTATATATTAATATGCCTGGTTTGAAACTGTACAGGTCTTTTTCAGTTCCAACTTCTCCCTGTTCTTAACCACAAATTGCTTCCCAAAAGATCTGTAAAGAAATCCAGAGCCAACTTTAAACAACCCGAGGTCCAGTTCGTTCAGATCAAGCTACATGTCAAATCATGTTGGACACTTTTTGCAGGTGAAAATCAAATTAGATTCATCAGCTTCACAGTCTTTTAATGTTTAATGGATGTACATACTACTAAACATTGCTTTTATAATAATTACTGGAAAGATCTTTTTGAATCACTTAGTTCTCACAAGCAAGAAATCTACAGTTAAAACCATAATGCAAATAGCCACAGAAGGTGGCTCTATGGCCTATTAACTTTAAGCTGGCAAAGGCTGCTGTTACTTGATTAGTTTTCAAGCCCAGACCTTTGGGTAGCTAAAATTCCCTGTTTCATGTTCAGTAAAGAATGGACTTTCCATGCTAGAAAATTTGGTCCATTAAGTCCCATTAATATATGTCCCTTCAGTGTTAGTGAGCCTGTAAGTTAAGTTTCAGCTGAGTTCCCAAAGATGAAGGGAGCCTGCAACCTGTGCACAAATGTGTGGTGTCACAGCTGTCCATGGAAAGCAGGAGATGGCTCATGAAATAAAACATGAAATAAAAAGTGTTCGTATTAGCCCACAGAACATGTCAATATGATGCTGCTAATCCTTCCTTTAGATGATTGTGTTTTCATCACTTGATAGGTAAAATTAAAACACTTTAAAATGCATTAAGCCACAGTTAAGAGTTTCACGCCATAGAAGGGGTGGATTGCAAAGCTATTTTACTGGCATTGTTTGCTGTTGTCTCCTTGTCAGAACTTCATGCACATGGTTGGAAAGGATCTTCTGAGTATTCATCATCAGTTTTAGGATAAAGAAAGCAGTATTACTCTAACCAGGTTCCTGAGTTCACACTGAAAAGGAAGAGCATGATTTGGCTCTGGCGTAGGAAGTGAGCTCTGACATGAGACAGTAACATCTTAAATCTCTGCAGGTATTTCTTCAGTCACTAGAAGAAATAGCCCAAGGGGAAGTACCTGAAGAAATAGCCCAAGGGGAAGTACTTGGTGGAAGTATATGAAGAAAAGCTGAAAGAAGTAGTTGTTCTCATATCAGTTTCGATAAATTAGGAAGTGATTTCGGGGTCTACAAGCTTAAATTTGACTACATATGCAATAACAACAAAAAAGAATTCAGTGCTTGGAATAATCCTTTTGTTGTTGTTGTTGAACAAAACATTAGCAGCTTACTTTTTTGATGTAAAGAAAATACAAAAAAAAAAACACTTTAAGACAGAACAGAAATAAAGAGGGGTTTGAGTAAGACTCACTGTCAGCCAAGCTCTTGCCAAATCTAGCTGTTAACTTCTCTCCCAAGGTGGCTCATCTGCTTTGAGAAATGTTTTTGTTGAGGGGACTGTGGCGGGAGGTGATTTTTTGCAACAGTAGTAAAGATGAAGCAAGTAGTTCTCATGCAGCAAAGCTGTAAATTTTAATTGTTTTTATATGGAATTCCTTTCATAAGATATGAAGATATATTAGATTTTTAATTTTTACTGCTGACTGATGCATGCAGATAACTAACTAAAATATCCCACTGATTGAAATGAAAATATGATAGGAAAAAAAAAGAAAAAAGTAATAAGAAACAAAGCAAAGAGGAATTCTTCCTGACAAAGAGGAAGAATTTTCAAGGGATGTGGGAAATAAGTGAAGAAAACAACTTTGGGCAGGGAGATATCAATTCTTTAACTATTCAAATGAGACATCAGTATACAGAAGCCCCAACTGTGAGCAAAATTAATGCTTCACAGCCGTACAAATCTTAAATATGCATAGAAGGATAACAACATGATAACTTAAAAGTAGTTTAGTTACCATGGATTGAAATGTTGCCAGAGACTGTTGGATCAACAACAATGTAAAAATTAGATATTGTGCATCCTGTAGTGATAATGAATCTATTAAAAGTAGTACATATTTCTGTGTGCCAATATGCTTGTAGACTATGCAGCTCGCACTAGAGTTGCAGTGGGCTTTGAACGCTGGTCTGTTCAAGGTTTGGTTCTGAATTACTGGCAAGCATTTGCCCAGAGTCTCGATCTGTATCACAAACTTTATAAAGCAACTATCACCTAGACAATACCCTAGGGGCAGGATTTACAGGTCAAGAGTGACTGCTGATTTGCAAACAGCTTTTTTCTTTTCTTGTACAGAACAACTTATGTGATGGAGATTTGCTTAGAACATGTTTTTTTTTTGTCTCCTTCCTTGGTTCTAGTGAGGAAAACTTGAGAGAAAATTCTGCAATGGGGCAAGATTAAACTGAGCTCTTCTAGAAATTCAATACATAAAGACTACAATAAATACAATAATACAATTGTCTTTATGTAAGACAATACATAAAGAAATGCATTTACTTCTGATTGTCACTTATGGAGAGGACATTTCTGGAGTAGCAGTGTCTGAAAACCTGCGATGAAAACAAACCATGAATCTTGGAGCCTCACAAGGCTTTGACAAGACTGGTTGGATTTTAGCAGGTCACAATATAACCAAAGTGTTTCTCTAATTCTCTTTACTTTTACCTTTAAATATTTATCATAAACAAGCCTTATGCATCTTATATCTATCCTTTCTGGATGTGGAAGATGCTTAAATAAAGTACTGCAGCAGTTTCTCTTCCAGAACTGGTAATTTCTATTTAGTTGGAGATATAAAATGGCAATTGTGCTATTAGTATCACCTCATCATCTAGATTTAGTGACCATAAAGTTTCATGTCTCCTTGACAAGCGAAGTGAATTTCAGATGCACAGGAAGGATTATGTTACAGTTTGTTTTTTGAGGGTCTGATGTGGGTTACCTTAGGCCTGTCTGGCATCTCCATGCTGAAGGCTGATTTTGAATGTTTAAATTTAGCTTCTATTACATTTTTCTGAAGAAGTGAGTGTGAGGATGTGGTGATGATAGGGCAGTAACTAGAGAATTTTCTGTACCTATGATTACTATGAAATTGAGAGTAGATTATGAGTTTGAGACTTGAAATAAGTTTATGGGGGTGGACGCTGTTCTTCCCTGGCCTTCAGTCAAAGTATGGATCATTTTTTGCAATTAGAAGTAAAGCCTGCTCTCCGCAGTGTTATGTTATTTCCTGAAGAAAAAAAAAAAAAAAAGTTTTACTGGAGATGGTTCTGTGGTGATTTAAAAGAGATAGCAGGGAGAGGGGAGAATTTAAATATGTTTTTTCATCAAGTGATATATTATCTATACCTGATTTAAAGCTTTTATGCAGCAATAGCAAGAAAGGATGAATAGACAACTTTGTTTGCTATGGATGTCAGTCCAACTTTATTAGCAGAACTATAATTGAAAGAAAACAAAACTTGTCACTCTAAATTAGCAACATAAGAAAAAATCTGTTGCTGTTCTGGTACCTTTGACTCAAGGGATTTTTGCCATCAGCCTGCAGGAGACAAAAGCTGACACTTGGCATTGCATAGTGTAGTGTGTTGTGCTCCAAGAGACACCCTAATTAAATGGAGCTCATGTTAGCACCACATGACACCAGCATAGCACCAGAGTCTCAAAAAAATGAGTTAGGAGAATTCTTTCTCTTTGTATACTGACAGATGGAACTTCATATTGTGTCACTACAGTCAAACTGCTGATGAAAAAAAAAATAATGACTGGAACACTTCAAAAGAAAACTTTACGAATAGCAAAACAGTTCTGGATTTGGTGTGGGAATCTGCCCTCCAGCAATGTGTCATGGAGACAAACATAAGATAGGCATGGAAACATAGGCTTTCAGCTGTGGTGCTGGAGAGTTCAGGGAAAAACAGCAGCACTGACAGTGGTAAGAATCATATGAACTGTGCAGGTGATGTCTGCTAAAAGAAAGTAATGATCTAAGATGGTGAGCCATTGCATATGTTGTGCCAAGAATATGTCGTGACTTTTGTAAAGCCAGGTGAGAGAATAGGAGTTGAATGCTCATTCTTGCAGATGGCATAAGAGATAATATGACTAGGAGGAACCTTTTAAGATTAGTTCATCCCCAATCACAGGGACTCTATCCGAAAGTTTCCTCACAACAGGAGTTCTAGCTTGCTTTTAAAAAGTAAATGCTAGGAAGGAGATGTTATAACCTTTTCTAGGTAATCAATTCTTGTCTTTAACCAACTGTGGTGCTTAGAGCAGCATACTCCATTAGTAAGGCTGTTTACTCATGTGGGTTACTTAATGTGCCTTAACTTTTGACACTCCTATTAGCACACAATAGTCTTCCCTTTTGTAAAATAATGAATTGTAAAGTCTCTTTGGTTTGTGGTTAATTCCATCCCCAGTTCCTTTCCTGCAAAGATGTTCCGTGGATGCCCTTTGTGTTGAATTTCCATTGTTTAATATGTGCACAGATGATCTCCTTGATTTGTCAAGATCATTTTAAATGCTGCCTGTCTGCCAAAGTGAGTGCAGTCTTTTCCACTTCATGTGCATACATCATCTTAATGAGTGCACTGTTTACCCAAAGACTGGATCATTAATGTGGAACCCTGTTTGAAATATATTTACTGTTTGGCGGTGAGCTGTTATAAGCTGCTCTGAGTATGGCTTTCCTTAATCACTTTTGTATCTTTATATCTCATTTTAGTTTCCTCCGAGACTGTTTTTCTCAAGCACACTTACAGCAAGGTCATCAGAGACCGACAACAACTTTCCTAAAGTAAGACATATTGCACATCCTGTCTCTTCTCCATCTACAATGGTTATTACTCCGTCATAGAAGGAAATTAGTTTGATGTGACATTATTTGTCTCAAAAAATCCTTGTTGACAGTTATTTATTTCATGTCACACCTGCACTGGTCTTAGCAGAGCTAAATTATAGCAGCTGAGACAGAGAGCATGCATTTTATGGGAATTTTGGGTCAGTTTTATTACTATCATCTACTTCTCTTTCCTCAATATTCATATTCAACATCTCTTTCACGTGGGTGATAAATAGAAGCTGAAAGTTCTAAGAATGGCTTCTAGGCACCAATGCTACTTAAGTTTCCCAGAGTACACCTTAGTATCTAAGATGTATTTACCTCACTATTATGCACATGTGTGTTCCTCCTTAACCTTGTGTGTCTTGCTGCATATGGGAAGGGATTCAAAAACTAAGAAGCATGCATTATGTTTATATAGAGCCCTAAGTTTTTATGGTCTCAGAAAATTGCATGTCTGGTCCCAGACTTGAAGAAATACATGGAGCATTGAGTGAGAGTCCAGCAGAAAAAACTGAAATCAATAAGAAGTTTAAAACATTTTATCTGTGAGATTGTCTAGAGAAGATTGAAGAAACATGAGAAGTCTTCAGATACATAAAAAGTAGCTACAAGGAAGTAGCCACAAAGTTTACTTTCCCAGTACTCTGAAACCATAAAAGTAATGGGCTAAAACTGCAGCAGGAATCATGTATATTGTTTATGTTGTGTATTAGGAACACCCTTCCAACAGTAAGAATTCTTTAATATTGGGGAAAATTGTCTTGGAAGGCAGTGGATTTTTTCTCACTTCTAATTTTAAGGTTAAATAAACTTGTCAGGAATTCTAGAAGGAAAATGGTTAAGGAAATTGGCTGGATGGCCTCTTGAGGCCTATTGCATCCCTGTTTTCTGTGATACAAAGCCAAAGCTGGCTAAATTATTCTTTGTCACTCTGCTAGTTTTATGTGAGGCTACAGAGATTTATCATGTAAAACTCAATTATATGTGCTCCACAAAAAAGCTGTAAGGAACTGATATACTGATATATTAGTGAGAAGAATCTTCTGGGAAATGGGAAGGGTTTATTTATTTCAGGAATATCTCTCATTCTTAGGTAAAGATTGATCCCAATCTTAATGGAATCTCTGCCTTTCCATGTTCTCAGTTGGAGATTTTGTGCTCCACAAATGGGCCTAACTTGTCAGTGTTTACTGGAGTTTCTTAGTTTCCCTTTTGCTTTTCTGTCCTTTTGTATTTGCAAATTCACCAACCAGTTTCAAGTGCTTTGACACAGGAGTTTTGAACCCCATGTAGATTAAACTGGACTCCCTGGAGATACCAGAGTTTACTTGTGTACCCTTGATTCAGTCTGGGGTCTGATAGAGGGTTTATGTCTGCCTTTGTCCTCACAGAGTTGAGGTGTGATACAATTCTGCACCTAATCTCAGAATGTGCAGAAAGAGTGGTCTGTGAGCTGTGAGAAAGACCTAAATATAATTTCAGGTTCATTGCCAAAGAAGTCTTCAGTGTTCCTGAGAAAAAGGAGTGCTTCCTCTTAAGATCTTTTTAGTAGTAAAAAACACACATCATAAAACCTTCTGGTCCTTCTGTATGATGCTAAACTAATTGCAGAACGAACCTGTTCATATGAAAGGATTGCTGTTTTTTTTTGCTTCTCACTGGACACAGACCGATTTTGCTGAATGGAAAGTGAATGACCATTGCAGAGCCACCATGTTGTCTATTTGGAAATATTTATTCTTTTCACTTGGTTATCATATTAACTTCCAAACCATTTCATTTTCCTTTGTAGAGAAGGACACCAAAGAGCCACTGAGGGGCAAGAGTGTTCTATTTTCATCGCTTCAAAATGATTTAGGGGAATGATAGACCACAGTTGCAAATTACCTCTTTAAACATTTATCTATCTTGGGGCAGCATGGATGATGCTCAGCTTAATCTATTTACAATCGATTTTGTTTTTAGAGGCAAACATTTAGTCAAATCTTGCCTTAGTCATGCAATGCTCAGGACTCAATAGCTTGAATCAGTGAGAACTATGAATACTTATTATATCAAGATGTTATGAGTTATGCCTGCAGATGTTTAGTCTTTCTAAAAGTTTATCTCATAATGTGATCAGTCACATAGGTATGACAGGAAGGATTTCAACCACAGTATCTGTCTAGCATGTCTAGGTATCTGTTATTCCAGTGTCCATAATGCAGATGTGGAAGAGGAGTGGACTGCCTGCATACCAGAGTAGTGCTTTCCAATGTGGTAAGCCTCAGTATTACACTGGAAACAAGTCTTCCAAACCATGAGACCTGAGCAACGTAACTGCACTGCTTTCACTGCCTGCAAACTTACCATGTTACTGGAACATGCATTAGGAGCTGGCCCACAGCTGGAAAGATCTTGGGCTGTGGTAAGGTAGCCAAAAGAAAAATGGAAATTACAGTACATTTAAAACATAATGTAAAAACACTTCAGTTTTTGTAAATCTTGGGGAAACACAGTTGAAAAGAAAAGAACATTTCTATGTGAATGCCAAGTGAGCACACGTGGCAAATATCTCATTTTTTCTAGCTTCATCCTAGACAAGTGCTTGACTAAGAGGTGCTAGGAGTGGAGGGTAGTGATGAGCAATCCCAGGCTAAGGAAATACATGAAAGCATAAGGGAAAAATGACAGTAACTGTTCTGAATAAATGTGATTTTTCCCTTTGAGTTTTAGTATGCTTTTCTGAAAAGGAAAAAAAGAAGAAGAAAATGCATAAAATTGTGCCTTCCTTATTACACAGTCAACACTCATGTCTCACATGTTATCAAATTAACCTTTGAAGATGGGAGTATTTGATATGGCTTTAATGCCTTTCTATAGAGCAGGTTGGAAATTCAAAAGGTATAAAGAGAGACATACAAAATTTCTCTTACTCAATCAAAGATCTATACAATAGAAGAGAAATTTCATCTCATCAATGCCGGTTCTAATGTTTAACAAAACTTAATTTGCTGAATCAGTTTGTAGACTCCAGAAGTTTCTGGTGTAACAACTGTTACCCAAACATCTTCGGTGCATTTCTAGCCTTTCTTATGCAACTGTTATTGCCAGCATCACCGAGGTTTCTTGCAGAGAACTACATAAAGACAAGATCCAGCTAATGCTCTAGCTTTTTACATACATCTGTCTGTTTGTTTATTTAAGTAAATAGTTTCTGTGGCTTCCATATGGTTATATTTACAAATATCTGCTTGTGACTACACAGTAAGTCACAGTAAGTCATGAAAACTATACAGAAAAGGAAACTGAAAACATACACTATTCCTAATTGGTTTGGTAGTAACGATTAGGTTAAAATCCTGTATTGAAGGAAAGAAGTCAGTGATTTTTACAGATGATAATATATTGTTTGTGTACAATCAGCTACTGTTAGTAGTTGTTAATATGTATATTGGAGATGAGACTCTTCATTTATTGTAAACTTTAAATGCATTTAATGTAATTACCTTTAAAAGAAGAAGAAAATAGATTAAAAATATATATATTCTTGTCCAGTGGATCTTGCTTTCTTTATACATAGTGGCCCTGCTGCAGCAGGAAATCCTGTAGATACCATTTGCTCCAAGACAAGCCTAGTATGTGGTGATGGGCTGTCACTCTTGTGGTTTGAATCACCTTAATCAGAGGAGGCATTAGTCCAAGTCTTGGGAAAATGCATATTTAAGACTATTCTGGTTGGCCTTATAAAGAAAGGGGGGGGTGGACAGGGAGAGAGGAAAAGAGAAGCTCCTAACTCAGAAAGACAATCCCAGACCATGAATTGGGAGTGAATGGAAGAGCCTCCTTGATTAAAGAAACTTGGGAGAGAGCTGAATTGTTAGGACATTGATCATGTTAATGTCATCAGATTTGCAGTGTTCACCTTGAGGCCAAGCCGAAATACAGGAACAAGGGTGTGGAAGCTACCTAAGCTAGCTGTATAAGCAATTTGTACTTCCTAGCTCAAGGTAATGTGCTTTGAACAATTTAGCTTATTCAGTTTCTGTCTATATCCTTAACAACTCTGCAACTCATATAGAAGGGCGGAAGGTAGTTACTCAATGCAGTTAGAAGGATGAATATAGGCAAATACACATAATTCTTTACCATTCAGCTCTGTGGAGATATTACATCATCAAAGACAGAATCATTGATGCTGTTTGTCATCTCATTTGAATTCAGCAAGTATATTCTTACAAACCCTAAAGCTTTTGCTGATAAGTTATGAGTAAGAGAATTCAAATGAACCACTGATATTTTATCTTTTATTTGTTATTAAGGATTAGTCACATGGGAGATAAAGGTAGATTCTGACAGAGAAGATGCTTCTGGACTTATACAGGATAAATACCAATATATCTAACTGAATGCTGTACACAGTCAGTAGGCTGGACAGTTGTGCTCGTTTCCTCCTTCATTAGATACTTTTTTCAATACCATGGCAGAAGTGAGAGAAAGAAATAGTAAAATACTAGTTTGAGAGATCTTCCACAAAATAGGAGATGAGTTTTTGCCTTCTTTTTTTTTTTTTTTTTTTTTTTTATGGAATGTATGTCTGTGTTCAAGAGTGATTTCAGGCTTAGAATCCGAATTGCGGAGATATTGCAGATGTGATACTTACTAATATGAGAGATGGGCCACAAATGAGGTACCTTTGTATGCTTGTGTTTTCCTACTAGCTAGGTCTTGCGGATCCTCTTGGAAATCTGTCTTTCTCTTGCACAGGGAGCCTAGGTGGCTGGATTCTACTGTCCTCAAGCTAGATTTTTGCAATGCTCAGCACTGTGATGGCAAGTTGTTTTATGATAAAATATGCTAAATGTAGCAGTTACAGAGAAGGTACAGCAGCTAATATTACTATAAATAGATGTCTGACTCAGCAGCCATTGAAATTAATATTTTTCGTTTACTCCAGTAGGCACTTGATCCTGCTGAATATTTGATTTTTGAGGTGAGGAATTTGACATGTATTCTTCAGAAAACAGAAGGCTAAATGGTAGACTTAAACATAATTCTGATAGGGAATTTTAATAAGAGAAAGGTATTACAACTGCAATTTCACTGCAACAACATGTCCCTTACATGGGACAAGGGAAGTAAAACAAGAGTTTTATAAGCCTGCATAGATTTTGGAAACCCTGCTTTTAGAGTGTTCAAACATGTAAAGGGCCTAATATTTGAGACTAGATTCTCAGCACTTTCAGAATTTCAGGCCTTTTTAAAGAGGCAAGCCAGAAAATAAGGCAGCCAAATTTTAAAGCAATTTCTGAAAAAAAGAAAAAAGATGCAGAAAGATTGGGTTCTTTAGGTAAAGCTTCTGTATAGATGAATGCTACATATGTCAAGATGTAGACTAATGAATTGAGCAATGAACATAAGGTACGGTTATACATATATAATGGATCAGAAAACATACTGTCAATGCAGTTCTTGTGGTGAAGAGATCTAGGATTATCTAGTTCTCTCATGCTTCAGTAACTTCCCGTTTCTCCCTCCAAATTAAAATCAAAGCTTTTGTACAGAATTTATCTGCAAAGTACAAATATTATGTAGAATAATACTGAAGTAGAAAGCTGTCATTTCAGCAATATTGAGTGCTGCAAAAGCTATAACTAAAACTAAAATAGATCCGTTTTTTTTTTTTTTTGGTCTTTGGCTTAGCCACGGGAGGGAGTAGAATAAAACAAAGGGAGTATGAACCAATGTCCTATATATTTATAGACTGGATATAAATAATCCAACTGCAAATGCTGGTGAAGCTCACTTTCTTCATATTTTCCTTGTTTGCCTTAGACTTGCATGGCTACAAGTTAGGTACAATTATTTTTGTGTAGATTGCTACTGCTGTCTCTGTTAGATGAAAGGAGAAATTAATATATAAAGTGGATTTGGCTTATCTTTCATTAACCAAATATCTCCACTACAGAGGTGCTTCTCTTTTAGTATGATCAGCGTTTCTCAGCACTGTTTCATTTTTTGCTCTTTCTCTTTCAATAATCCCACTCTTATCTTTCCCGTTCATATAATTGAAATCAGTACTGTGGACTAAAGCTTCCTCTCAAATCCACTTTACTGAGGAAATGAAGGAGTGCCATGGAAAAGGAAAAAAAATCCTAAAATCTGAAATTTCCTTCCTCCTCCTTGCCCCCCTTTCCTCCCCTCCTGCCAATTACAAACAAATGTTGGGGTAAGAGTCTTTTTGGAAAGATGAAGGAAAATGTTGCATGACAAGTATTGACGAGCTATCAATGGAAAACTGACTCAAGGACCATATTTCCATTTTTTAAAAATTCAGTCAGACTGCAATTGCGTATAGATTAGTAAGTATAAAACCCAAGCTATTGCTGCCATATGCACATAGGACAGCAGAGAAACTATCCCTTTTAAAAAAGGCCTGTATAGTTTCCACTTTAAAATCTTCTTGCTCTGTTAATTCAGGTATGTGAATAATCTTCCTCTAAAGTCAGAGTCAAAAAAAGCTCTTTTCCAGGATTAATTTAAGTCTCCTGAAGAGTTTGTTGTCTCTTCGTCCCCTGACTGAACTTGATTGCTGTGATTGTGCAGCTACATTTCCACCTTTGAACAGGTACTCCTGCTATGGAATTCACACTCTTACTCTCCAAATTGGCAAAATTAAGGTACATTGCATTTTATTGCAAAGTTTACTCATATTCAGCTACTATTTTCCTTTATTTCATTTACTTCCACTGGCCTTTGTGGAAGAGCATATAACATTACCAGTGCTGCTATGCATCATCTTAGGACTTACAAACATATTCTTACAGCTCATATGCTAAGGGAAGAAAATTAAATATCCTATTAGAAATGGGGAGTTTGATAAAGTAAGTCTCATGCAGTACCAAAAAACAAAATGATTTAATATATTTCAGTGCCGTGATCTTGCTACATAATAGTCTATTTTAGACCTTAAGAAAAATCATACGGTACAACGGAGAAAAAAAAAGTAATGATTTACTGCAAATAGAACTTGATTTCAGGGTCATAGTTAAACGTCTTTTTAGAATCCAAGTAAAATGTATCAAATGATTCTCACTTGTTAAAATACTTGCGTTGATTTCTTCAAGGAAATCCATCACACTTTTAAATATGGCCCCTCCTCAAAGGGAAGAAAAAAAAGATGTTCATTATTCCCCAAAATTATGATCATCCATGTGTGTGTTCCTTCTTATTTTACTGTAGTTTTTACTCATTTTCACAGTTCAGAGATCAGGTTTACTGATCCATAGTATCACAAATCTTTCCCAAATCTTGGCCATTTTCCAGTTTTCTGATGTTGATGCAGTTTTAAATAAGAGGTTATATATTCTGGAACTAGCAATTTGTCTGGTTCACCTTGCATCACAAAATGCCTGGGTAAATCCTGATTTATTTGTTTTATTTGCCCTGTCTTTATTTGTTTGTCCTTTATTCTTCTTTACTGATAAATCAATATGAGATAAGTATTCGAAAAGTCAGTTTGGATCCCTTCTTTATTGTGGAATTTTAAGAAAATACAAGGTTGGGATTTGAGGCTTCAAATCTTCCATCACATCTACTACTTGATCATGCAGATGCTCTTTCTTCTAGCAGTTTTGTCCTTGAGGGACTTCATTTTGGGGATACCTAGGACTTAAATCTCGCATATGTTAAGCAGTTAAGTACCCAGTTTATGTCAGTGTCTGCTCAAAACAAAGCAATTGATTCTGAATATTCCTTGAATATCTCTCACCATCCCGAGCCCACTCCAGTAGGCATCTTTGTAGCTCACTAACTGTATCATTGCTCTTCTTCACTCGCTCTTCAAAATAGAGGTGCTTCTACCTGTTCCCTCAGGTTCACTTGTTAAATAAGGTTTTTAGCCTGTGCTTTGGCGTGGCTGTAAGACCATGCTCTGGGTATCGTCAATAGGATAAAATCTTAATTCTGCCTCTCCTCCCTCTGAGCTGAATTCTGTAATTCCTAGAATATAGGTAAGGTTTTCCGAATCACTCTTGCTGGTAGACTGAATATTTAAAGAGCCACTGCAAAGCTTTACAGACGAATGGCTGAAGGAATCACTAGGGACTTGGGCATCTGTATTTCAGCCTCTATTCTTAATGAGTGCTTAAGAGCCCCAGTTCAAAAAACCCTCTAGGTGACTGACTAGAACTTTCAGCTAAAAGATGCACATTGAAACTCCTCAAGAAAAGGAATATGCTAAACCTAATTGTTCTGCATCTTGGAAGTGTGTGTTGACTCAGCAAACCTGGCATAGGCCTTGCTGTGTCCTCCCTTTCCCATCCCAACTATGTATGGAGAGGAGTGGGAATACTTCTTGTGTCCAGGCAGAGGTGCAAAGTTGTCTACGTCCTGTTAACTGGCTGGTGGCATTTACTTCTATAAAATGCTGTAGTTCCTCCAAATGCAGTTGTCTGCTGGCTAGATGAGGTCCCCATGTAGTGTTGTTGTTACTGTAATTTCCCAGATAGATGACTAACGCTACCCATGTATTCTAGTTGTAACCCCCTAGCTGAAGGTTAGATATTACATTAAGTGGCTAGATGATAGCCAAAAACTGTTACAGTGCTGAGCAGTAACACATTTAATTCTATTGCTGATGTGGGATAGAGTTTTTAAACCTAGTTCTTGCCTCAGAGGTTAAGTCATGCTCCATGGAGCTGAGCAAGTAGTTAACAATGAGAAATTTCCCTGGATAAACATTTTAAAGGCAAAACATTTATGTTCCAGTTTAATAGAATTTACTGCATAAATGTACTCAGCTTAGAGATAATTAATGTAAATCATGATTAAGAAATCTTTCTACTACTGGCAGATAGCAGATCATTAATTTATTCTATGCAAGCTAGTAGGCAGCTATTAAAAACAGACAAATCTTGAAACGAGAGAGGGTGTTGTGGGATTGGACAGGGATGTGCCTGGAGTGCTATCAGGGATGGCTACTTGAGTAAACAGGCCAGGTGGGGGAATTGCTCTTTATGTGAGAGAGCAACTGGAATGTGGAATTGGTCTTTGCCCAGGGTGGGTGAAACAATGAGTGGAGAGCTTAGGGGTAACAGTTAAAGGACAGGCTAACATGGAGGACACATTTGCAGGTGTTTACTGTAGGCCATCTGGTCAGGAAGAGGAAGGCCATGAGGCCACCTACAGACAGCTGGAAGTAGCTTCACAATCTGCATCTCATGGAGACTTTAACCACCCTGGTATCTGCAGGAAAGACAACACAGCTAGGCAAGGACAGTCCTGGAGGTTCCTGGAGAGCACTGGTAACTTTTTGACACAGGTGGTGGAGGAGCCAGTGAGGAGAGGTGCACTGCTGAACCTAGTACTAACAAATAAGGAAGGGGTGGCTGGAGATGTGGAGGTTGAGATAGCCTTGGCTGCAGTGATCATGAGATGGTGGAGCTCAGGATCCAGTGAGGGGAAAGCAGGGCAATAAGATGGATTGCAACCCTGGACTTCAGGAAGGCAAAGTTTGGTCTCTTCAGGAGGAATCCCATGGACTAGATGCCCTAGAAGGAAGGTGCATCAAGAGAGCTGGTTAGTATTCAAGCATCACTTCCTCCAAGCTCAAGACTGGTGCATCCCTATGAGTAAAAAGTCAGACAAAGAGGGCAGGAGACTGCATGGATGAGCAAGGAGCTCCTGGCAAAACTCAGAAAAAGGAAGTAGGTAGAATGTGGAAAAGAGGACAGGCTCCTTGGGACAGGCTTCTGAGCACCCTCTCAGCGAGTTTGCTGACAATACAAAGCTGGGAGGAGTGCCCAACAGGCCAGAAGGCTGTACTGCCATTCAGAGGGCTGGACAGGCTGGAGAGTTGGGCAGAGAGGAGCCTTATAAAGTTCAACAAGGACAAGTGCAGAGCCCTGCATTTAGGGAGCAATAACCTCATATGCCAGTACAGCCTGCTGGTGACCTGCTAGAGAGCCACTCTATGTAAAAGGATCTGGGTGTCCTGGCAGAAACCAAGTTCACCATGAGGCAGCAGTGTGTCCTCATGGCCAAGAAGGCCAATGGGATCCTGGCCTGCACCAGGAGGAGCGTTACCAGCGGGTCAAAGGAGGGGATCCTGCCCCTCTGCTCAGCCCTGGTGAGGCCACATCTGGAGTATTGGGTGCAGTTCTGGGCTCCCCAGAACAAGAGGGACGTGGAGCTTGTAGAGAAGCTCCAGTGTAGAACTACAGAGATGACCAGAAGACTGGAGCATCTGTCCTATAAGGAGAGGCTGAGGGAGCTGGGCCTGTTCAGTCTAAAGAAGAGAAGGCCAAGAGGAGATAGTATCAATGTGTAAAAATACCTCAGGGGAGAATGTCAGGGAGGGCAATGAGGGGAGAATCACAGGAATTTCTGCTTGAATTTGAGGAAAACTTCTTCACTGTGAGGGTGACGCAGCCTTGGAACAGGCTGCCTGGAGAGATTGTGGAGTCTCCTTCTCTGGAGATCTTCCAAACCCACCTGGATGCCGCCCTGTGCCACATGCTGTAGGTAACCCAGCTTGTGATGATGATTTCCAAACGTTTCTTCCAACCTCAGTCATTCTGTAATTCTGTGGGATATATAACATGTATTTTTTCTACCCTAAATGAGCACCTTTTCAAACTAATTTCTAATCCTGGGTAAATGCAGATCCAAAGATAGGACTGTGAGGTATTGTCGAGGCCCTAATCTGGAATCTTTTTTAGCAATTTCTTCCCCTGCCAGTGGAGCTTAGTGCTTCACTGATCATTTACCATTCCATAAGTGCCAGGTCTCTAACATGTCTTTAATTCAGCTCAGACACACACCTAGTGTTAAACTGACTTACTGAAAGAAGCTGTTAGGAGACCAGCAATCTGGGGACCAAAAATGACCCCCAGATAGGTTCCTTGAGAGAGGCAAAGAGACGGTAGATATTCAGAGGATTTTGTAACAGAAGTTACAGTGATACACTTCTTGCCCATGAAGAATACCTAGTTTATTGTAAAAAGGAGAAGTTTACAACTATGATAGACTGGAAATGGCACTGCTGAAAATATGTCTGTATACAGAAGCTGGGGAAAAGAGAACTTAACAGTCAATTTCTGTTTGCTGTAGTTTTTAATTTACTTGTATTTATGCAGAGTCAAATGATGAATTTACAATTCACCAGTGACTTTATTCTTTCATTGTGCTTTCATTAGATAAAATGAGAGGGATTCTCTTTGGTGAAATAGATAGAAGGAGAAAACTGCCTAGCATGGACAATTTTTGGAATTGCATAAAATCACTATCAAATACTTTCGAAGTGCCTAATAGGCTACACTGTGCCAGACAGCTATATAAACCTAAATGACAGGGATGCTTTCTGTGAAAAGTATATATAGCCTTTTATCTTTTTTCGGTCAGCTTGCATGCTTCATTCCTGAAAAGAGTATTCCTTCATATATAACTAAGAGCATGCTCAAGCATGTGTTCATGCAATAAAAACATATTTATGCAGAAATTTAAGAGGGGTGCAGTAGTTGTTTAAAAATAAGAACATTGTGCACAGTTCTTAACTTGCAGATGTAAATCTCTTGGGTCTCTTGGGCTTCTCCTGAAAAGCTCTTGTTTACCATGTCTCATTTGTGTCCAGCCTCATAATGTTATTGAGAAAATGCTTTCCAATTCTCCTGAAGCTCTGACTTCAGGCATTTATTGAGTCTTTTCATGTATTCCCCTCCTTCCTGAATTATCATAATTCCAGTAATCTATTTTTGATGTAATGCTTATATTCATGTAATACTTTTGCTTACTTTAATATAACAAGAGAATAAACACCATCAAAAATAGCAGTTCAAAATCAAAACTGCTGATCAAAGCTACTGAGATTTTCTTACTCAAAATCTTTGTTAGTATTGTAGTAATGCTCTTAGTTTTCAGAGCTGCTGAGCACCCAAACATTCAATTGTCAGTTTGATAGAATAAATATACTAGGCAGTTCCAAAAAAAATTGGCTTATGGCCTGTAAGAGTTTGATACAACTCAGAGAGTTCCTAAGCCACATTTTTCACAGATATAACAGAAAAGCATCTTTCCCCATGATGGCACTGGTCTGTTATGCATACATTAAGACAAAATGAACATTCAAAAGCCTCCTGAAAAGTAGCCTAGGTTAATCTTCGCACATGCCTTAACAGGATAAACTATGTTACTCTGAGCTGTTAACTGCTTATTATGAGTTCTTTGCTTGGACATTCTAGATAAGCTTGGCTTTAAAAAAATGATTACAGAGAAAAGCTGTGAATCCTGAAGAAATTACTCGTTTAATATAGCAATAAATGAATATTTTTTTAATCTCTCACAAACTGACCTGAGATGGAAATATTACCTGTGACTGCAGCTAGCTCAGTGGAAAGTTTCAGGATGTGGTTAAAGCCAAAAATGCATAACTAATAGGATGAATAATAACAAGGGGATAGTTTTATACATTTTTAATTGAAGACAATGGCATAGCCTCTTTGAAGTGCTGCACTGGACATTTCATTTTAAGAAGGGTATTATGGCACTAAAGGAAGCTGTGAAGGGAATAATTTGCATCAGAAAACATAGAAATTACTTGTGAAAAAGATACTAACTTCTCGGGTTTTTAGACTAGACTTCTAAATATTTGCATCTCACAGTGTTATTAGAATAGTCATTTAAATAAAAGGGACTAAAAAATAAAAAAACATGTTCCCCAAAAATATGAAGAGAACCTGTGTCTTCTCTCTACTGCCAGAAAAGTTAGTGGCAAAAAAATGAAATTTTAGAAATTAGAACACTGAAAGTTTATAATGGAGCTCTGTTTCATAAAATGAGAACCTTTGCAAATTATTGCCTTTATAAGCCTGAGAGGTTAAAAGGAGACTCATATAAAAGGAGAGTGATATCTATCAGTTTAGATTTATAGCTGGCATTTCAAATAAGAAACTTTACAAGGGAGATCAAACCTTCTATCTCATATCCACTGCTGTCAAAAACATGAGGGAGTGGAGCTAAGCTGGGCTGGCGTGTCCTTGCTGCTGGGTGAGGGTAGGAGAAAGGTCTTCACGGAGCCTCCACCGTGGCGGAGCTTTGCTCCTTGTAGCTCCACATTGGCTCATCTTTCTGTGCTGACCAACAGGCTGTTGTTATCCTGGGCACGTAAAGTGTCCGCATTATCCTGCCATCACTGTCTAAATGCCAAGGGGGACAGGTTGTGCCCGCAGCTGCCCAGTGCTTGCAGAAATGCTGCTTGAAGGCTGGATACCAGGGACTTTGCGGATATGGATCAAGCCTGTGGAAGGACAAGCTTGCGGTAGGATTGTTCTCTGCAAGAGGATGTGTCTTGCATCAGCAAGGCAACTTTTGTTATTCAGGACTTACGCCAAAAATTATATTCATGTTCTACATGAATAGATTTTTTTCCAATTTCTCGTTGTCATTTAATAAGTGATATTCTTGCTTTTTAAGAAATTTAGTGCTGGTGGCACATCAAGTTCAGACAATTGCTTTTATATGCATGTTGTATTTCTGGTCAAAACATCATCTCTCATTCTTGTAATTATACTTTTCAGTTCCCCTGTCTCCAACTTTTTTAAATGTCTGCTGTCACATCTATTTTGGAATTGCAGCTTTTCTTAATCCCTCATTATCATTCTTTCCACCTCACATAGTTCAACTCTATAGTTCCAGTATTCTTTCACAGTGACTGCTGTCTTGTTTTCCTTTCCAGCTCCACTGTCATGTATTACTTTTGTATTGCAGGTCAGAGACTCCTGAGCATACTGATCCACATGAGTGGCTTTTATCCACTTACAAAGAAATTGTTTATAAGTATATGAGGGAGCATTTTCAGAAAAGGTCAGGCTGTGCCTCAGGACAAGCATGTGTGTCCCTTGCACACCCCCATGCAGTATAAAAAATGCCTATTCATTTTTAGTGTGTTGGTAACTCTAAATCTCAGTCTGCTTGAAGTTCTGCATCAGTTCAGGTGCAAGTGCAGTCACAAATGTCTTGGCAGAGCTTGTGCCTACCATACAGCAACCACCTTTCTGCAAACGTTAGCCATTGCATTTCACTGGAAAACAACACTGAATTGTTAAGCCTTTTTATTACTGGTTCACATATTTCACTTGCTGTAGATTTATGATCCTAACCTAGATTCTGCATCTGCCACTGTCTTTTAAGGATGGTTTTTGAAAGCAAATATTCAAGCCGTGTCTACAAATTACATGTTCTCATCTGCAAAGAGATACTTGTGTAAAAAGACATGAACGGTTTTCCTGCAAGAAATACATTTGGTCTGTGTAAATAATTGCCTGTAGAAATGAAAGCTTTACATTCGAAATAGAGTGAAGCAAAGTTGGAAGGAGTAAAAATGTGTGAATAACTTATTTTTTGTCAGGAGAATTAGGAGGTTTAGGTTCAGATTCAACCAGATTTAAGAGTTCATTTTAATCTATCATTAAACTGGAAGCCCTCGACCTATAATGGTATTTAATATTTATAAAGTTTTTAGCTGTCATAATAAAAGCAAAACATGTGAGCAAATAACTTAATAGTAGGTGGCATTACTGTGTCCCTTACTCACTAGTTATATGAGGAACTGTGAAGCCCGAGTCTCTGCCCTGCTCTGCCAGGGGCCATCGAGCCCAGCAGCACATCATAAAATCACAAGATGTTCTGAGCAGAGACGATCTTGCACCCTTTCCATATTGCTGTGCCAGGTACTCCCTGGTCATAGCTCCCGGCGTAGAGAGGCGTGACTGTGCTTGGGGACTTTTTGTTTAACGCTGAATGTAACAGCCTCAGGTGGAGGAACTGCAACACTCCGGCAATAATCCCTCGTGTGCCTCCTGTAGCCTGGGAAGTGTCTCAACTGGGATCACTGAATAATGGCTGATTATTTGAAAAATGAGTGCTGGGATTTATTTATTTATTTATTCCAACACAGTCTGACATAATTTATCTCTGTCATGGAACAGCTTGGGAACAGCCTGTGATTTTGTGAAAAATGTAGTCTGTCATGAAAAAAGTAAAAACAACAACAAAAAAGACACCCAACATGGCCGTTCATCTTTGGGGAAACTGTGGAATTTGAAAATGTAACTATTTCTTCTAATTTGCACTGCAAACATATTTGGCAATGTTACTTTTAGTGCTTCTTATAGCTCTGTCCAAGCTTTATGAAATTGCCACAAGATACAGTTTTACAGCCTTGCCTGCTTTAGTTTTTGTAATACCACTGATTAGTCTACGAGGCCAGAAGTGTACCTGAAGTGCAGTTTCTGCAAAGTCATACCGTTTAATCGTAAAAACAGCTGTCCTATCCATATTTATGGCTATGAAAAAATAAAGCAGAACCAAATTTCTAACTTTTGTGCAATGGTCTTCTGGATATAGAAGATAAGAAAAATCGGCCACATATGTGATATTTCATTTTTGCACTGTGGAATACTGATCTGGGAATTCTGTTCGGTAAATTTCTGGTAGATCAGAAAAAAAAAATAGTCTAGGCTTTTTTTATATATATAAATAAACCATTTACTTTACTAAATTCACTTTTTTTTTTTTTCATTAGTGCCACACTTTATATACATTTACTTTTTTATGGTGCCACACTATACATACATCATTTATAAACACTATAAATAAAATTATTTATGTATTTTATTTCAAATAGCATTTTTCCCTTTTGCGCATTATGCAAAACATTATTTTAAAGCACAATAGTAGAAAAGCTTGATAAAGGTGAAAAAGTACTTGCCAAGGCTCAATGGAGCTGGGCACTGTTCATGGAGAGGGGTCTGTGACTGGCTCTCCTCTTCTTAGAATCACAGAATCACAGAATGCTGAAGGTTGGAAGGGACCTCATCCTGTTGGAGTTCCTATTCGAGTTCCTGTTCAAGTCCTACTCTGAAGAGTGCAGCAGGTTTTTGACTAGGTTTGTGTTATACCATGTGTACTCTCACTCTTTCTGACCCAGCAAATTTGTCACATATTTCATGGTTACATAACTGTAAGGGGTGGGATTGGCTGCCCTTCCTCCAGCGACATTGCAGCTTGATTTTTAGGTCCTGCTCTCTGAGATGCAGTAGGTGCCTAAGCTGCTCCAAGTGGGAAGGAAGGAAAACCACATTTGCTTCCCTATTGCGTTTAGGTGGAGCAGAAATACCCACATGTTTGTAGCCACACATCTTGCATTTGAAGAGAAGAACACAGTTGTGGATTGCTTTTAAAACAAAATGCTTAGGCACCTACGCTGTCAGGAGGCAATTCAAGGCTGTGAAAGCTGAAGAGTCATTGGTTAAGTGTTGGTGTTGAGCAAACAACTCTATCCTTGGTCCGTATTCGTGATTAGCTCAAGCTTTGCACGTGGCTTCTGTAACCCCTCTAGTTTATGGGCTTGAGTTCTGCAGTCGAGGTCAGGTGCCCAGAAGCAAGGTGTGCAGAGGCAAGTGCAGGCGTTGCCATCTTCCTCCGCCTGCGAGTGCTGGCCCTAACTGCTTGCGAATGCCACCATGAATAACTGTGCATCACTGAGTGGCAAATGACATTTCGACAACTTGTCGCTCTCAGCATTCGCTAACATCTGTATTACAGTTTCCAAGGTTGTACAGGGAGCTATCTTATCTATTTATCCCATTTTTCTGTGATAACAATCATGAAGGGGAGAATGGTTCCCACTATGCGGGTGGGTGGCCTTCCTAATCAGAGGATATATATAGTTTTATATATATATATATATATATATATATATATATATATTTATATATATATAAATATATAAATCTAATATATATATATATAAAAATCTATATATATAAATCTATAAATATATATATAAATCTAATATATATATATAAATATATAAATCTAATATATATATTATAATATATATATAAATCTAAGTCTCTGTGAGACAGACAAACTAGTTTTATTCAGACCAACTTGTATGTCACGGATACATTTTTAATATCAAGAAAATTAGTCTGAGAAGGAACTTCTAGGCCATTCTTTACACCAAAGACTTCATAATTAAAGTCAGAAAACCTTTTCCATTTTAAACTTGATTTTGTCCTTCCAAAGATGACAAAATGCTGTCAGAAGTGAGGAAAACATGCTTTCCACGTATTTCTTGTTTCTGCATCAGACTTCTCTAAAGTAGTACCTCTAGCAGAGTATGGATTTTGAATGTGTGAAGATGTAGGCAGAATTAAAAAAAAGTGGTAGTTCTTTCTTTTGAGGAATGGTCTGGTCCTCCAACATTTTTAAAAGCAGTCTGCAGTGTTATATGTATTTTAAAATGTCACTTTGTAAGTACAAGAGCTACCAGTCTGTTGTATTGTGTTTCAGAGACGATTTTTACCCAGCTGGAATGTGGGAGATTTAGCTCTATGGCTGTGTTTCCTGAGCAGGTTAAGATTTTATGGGCTATGTGGCAAATGTTAATCCTCTTCTCTTTAAACGTAGCTTTTGCAATTAAAAGCATCTAGTCTTTTTCTCAAAAGAACAGTTAATTTTTGGTTGAGTCATATGGAAGCATAGACTATAAAGGAGAAAAGTAGGAAGAATTATACTTCAGGGAACACAAATTTCCATAAAATCTTTTGGCATGTACAGTTCCTCCTCCTGGTCTCTCAAATGCAATTAAAACCTACAGGAATATGTACTTATTTCAGAAGGGGCTGGATGAAATTTATAGTCATCATCTGGTGGATGGTATAGCAGGAAAGATGGACAGCTTGGTCCCATTTCTTCTGTATCCTTTCTTACACAGAAGCTACCAAGAGATCAGCTACAGCCTTCGGAGACTTCCCTCTCTTCCTTAACATAACTGTAAGTCTAGCCAAATCACTTGAGGGGAAATTTCCCCCCGTATTTGTCTTACTTGCCCACTTTATATCTGTTAGTAACTTAAAAAAAGGAAAGTCATCTCAAATAGTTATTGGATTGCCATCCCAAAGTATAGATGTCTTTAATACTGGCCTACCTTGACAACAGTTCAAGAGCAGCATAATTCTTCCCTGCCTTGCGTCATTTTAGCTGGAGGTGCTATCACTCATCATAAAATAAATGTCCTATTACCTCTTTAATAGGGAGGAGCGTGAAGAAGCTCCTGTCTTGGGCAGGACAGCTGAAAGAGGTAAGGTGGAGGACAGCATAAAGGAGGAGGTGATACAGACCTGCCTAGCTGGAAGGGAGAAGTGAGATAATCTTCTCTCATTCCCTGAGTCAGCCATCTGCAAAATTAAAAATCCAGCCACACAAATACAATTAAGTCTGTATCAGGTAGACTGTGGTTCTGCAGATGGCACAAAAGTGGACATGGACTTTCTTCCTGTTCTATTTATTCTGCAACTGTATTAATTTTGCAAACTCGTGGGAGATACAATTTCTACAAAGGGAACCACAACATATAATGTCATTTGTGTATAATATGAATGCATTTACAAGGCTGTAGGTATGATTTGGTCACAAGGTCACAATAACAAGCTGTTGGAGTCTTGTAACTTGAGATTTGACCCGCTAGATTTGACTCTCTAGAAGTCTTGGAGTCTCTCAGGGCATTAAAACTGCAGGAAGAAATAAAACAGCAACCAAAGAATCATCTTAGTCTTCCCATGCATTTTGAATTGTGATGGCTACTGACTGTAGATACAAAAAACTCTTATACCTAGATATAAGATAGATATAGTGAATTTAAGATTCCAAATCAGCTATACACACCATTTGTCTTCCGATAAAAGCAAAAGTCTCTTCCTCATGTCTTACAGCTTAATAAGGTATCATGCTGTTAAGTGTGCTAGTATGAATTTTCCAACCCAAATGAAGAACAAATCCTCAATAACTATGTTTTAAGGTAAATGAAAGTACTGATGATAGCGTATCAATGGAAAAAAAGTATTTGTTTTCCACGTATGGACAAATGACACCTTATTACTTGGAATCAATTCCTATGTGACTCAGACATATGATATGTTTTGTGGAGATGACGAGTTCTGATAAGATATTCAACTTGTATACTGCCAACTTTAGCTGATAAAGCACTATATTTAAATGTAAACACTGTCTCACTGCACTTATATGGTCAAAATTCTTTAAATAGTGCATTTTGTAATGTGAAAAATAGGGACACACACTTGATAACCCTCACCCCAAGTCCCTCCCTGCTTTGGCATAGTCTGCAATAGAAATACTAAATGATATTATGACATCAGTGATTGCCCTGTGTTAAAGTTCAAAAAAAACCAACCCCAAACTGTCAGATAATAATAATAAAAGGTTAGTTAAATTAAAAATAATGTAGTAGGCACCTCCTGAGCACTTTCAGAGGCTATACAGAATAGTATTAAAGCTGATGCAATTAGCTAGATAAGAAAATCCAATGCACCAAATACTATCCAGAAAGGGTGGATAATTGAATTAAGGGAAGAAATGTTTTTCCCATCTGATTTGCAAATTCCCATCCAGTATTTTAAATTTGCTTAATAGTAATAAAGTATTATTAGCAGAAAAACAAAACAAAAACTTCTAAAAGGGCCTATTTCCTGGAGGAAAGGCGTGCAGCATTTCTGAATCTTGTTATTATTTCCTAGGCTGCATCCCCACTTTTGAAAAATTTTCATTAGGATGTTAAAGCTGCCCATCCAGGGCCTTGTCTTGTGCTTATTCCCAACGTCCCCTTTCACATGTGCTGGTTTAGATCTAGAACGAGCCTGCATTTTCACTGGTGATACACTGGGAGCAGAGGAATGTGCAGAGCAGTGGAAGAGATGGAAATCCAAAGCAGAAATTGTAAAGCATGCCGCCTCCTCTTCCTTCTCCTCCTCACACAACCTTGTGCTCCCTGCATGGAGTGGTTATTTGGTGTTTCCTCTCCTTTCCACCACAAAGGAGACAGGGTTTCATAAGCCCTGGAAGCGAGCGCAGGGCCAGCGGGGCTGGGTTTCCTGCTGGAGCACATAAATAAGTGACAGGAGTTGCCGGGGTGGCTGTCAGGGCCATCTGGTGGGTGAAGCCCTACCAGATGGTCCGCGAAAGGTGGCGTGCACATGTGGCTCGCACCGCTGCTGTCATCTCGCAGTGCTGGCAGCCGCTCTGCAGACGTTTTGGTGGCGTTCCTACTGCTGCGTGGATGCCCCGAGCAGCCCTCTGATACCACATTGCTGCCTGCGTTAGCGCCGGTCTCCTTACGTGGCTCTGCTTTCACCGAGGGCCTTCCTCCCGTGTATGTGCTCTGCTGTGCACCTGCCAGCTCTTCTTTCCATGTGGTCAAGACTGCTCTTCCTTCAGTGTTTTCCCAGGCCTTGTGCAGGACATGCCTTCTATGCAGGCCAAAAGGCTGTTATAGAATTTCCTGTTCTATCTTTTTTTCTATTTCATTTCCTTTTTCTAATTCTATTTTTTCATATTTATTTGAACACTTTTGCAAGCACAAAAGCCTCAGTGACAGGAGCCTGGCATGTTATAAGGACAACAGGATAAAAGCCAAAATATCTTTCTGATAGCCTTTACTGTATCCTGTAGGTGTAGTACCTTCTTTGGATGTTTTTATGCAAGATTCAAAAATAACTAGCCATTAACTGTCACTTCACATTTCATAGTGGGCTTTTTTGCTCTCGGAAATCTAATTTTTCCCATGTCTGTTGAGCTTCCTGTCCACTTCTGGTACATTTTTGCTTTACAGTATCTATCTTGTTCTTGCAATTAGTTGGTTTGGGAAAAAAAAAAAAAAAGAGGAAAAATAAAGGGAAAAAAAAAGTTTTTTTCCAACCATCTCCCATAAAAATCGTTATCAATGAGACCTGCAGTGATTGTCTCTCACACACTTTTTTTTTTTTTTTTTTTACAAATGAGCATATACATATGTGTAAGAACACATATGCAAAGCAGCAGCAGGATCTATGATGATCAGTTACAGTATTTTCAACCAGTGCATAATGAAAAGGTACTAAAAATAAAATGCTCACGAACTCAAAGAGATCATATTTGTTGTGTAGGGGTTCCCTGTTCCCATCACAGTCAGTCTTAGCAGTTCTAAGCTGCTCATGCTAATTTTGATGTATGTGGCGATATAAAAGAATACAGAAATTCAACTGACATCCACACTTCTGAAATGAAATACACTTTAAAAGTGAGCTATAACAATATTTTTAAAAGATGCCTGTTAGATTACCTGGCAAAGTGCTTATTCATTACTGTCACAGAGAGGAAGGTTTGCCTCTACCTGTGGAGAAGGAAAATGTCACCAGTTCCTACTTGAGACCTTGAAACTGTGGTAAGATTTCAGAAGCGGAACTGAAATAAAACTCTGTTTTAACATGATGTGTGATTAGTATGACCTCTTGTGTTAAACACAGGAACATTCCTTTGTTTTTTGGCATAATGAAACTATCAAGCAAGTAATGAAATATCCAGAAGCTAGTAGCAGCAAAGTCCTTGCCCAGTTCTACAATCCAGCAATAGGTATGTCAAAATAGGAATTTGTAGCTGTTATTTGTGAATTAGAAAAAGAAACACAATCATTTCCCCATTTAAACACAACAGCCATCTACTAAGAATTTTAGAAGTTTTTTTTTTCACAATTCTAACAAAAATCTTACACAATCAGAATGAATGAAATTCCATGACATATCCTTGTTGACTTCCGAATAAAATATTCAGATTTACAAATCTGTTGAAGTCTTTCATGCTAAACTGGAGCCTGAGGACTTTATCTTCTGTTAAAAAGAACACTTAAAAGACAGTATATTTAAGAAAACATTAGGGACATGTCATGTACAGAGAAGAAAGGATGGAAGCTAAGCATATCTAAATCTTTAATCACTTCACAAAGCATATATTTTGACAGGACATTTGTGCAGAACTTTTATTTACACCACGCTGGAAACATTTTCTGATTCATGTGTTTGAAATCACATGCAAAAAAGGACCACTGAGACAGAATAGAACAGTGCTTTTTTAGAAACAGGCAGTGGAAGATGTGAAGCTATGTTAAATGGCTTCATTACTGAAAGCTTCCTCTTTTTTTGGTCTTAGATGCTTGAGAGAACTGTGAGTGCTTTTTCAAAATGGACTATATGGTGTAAATGTACTTAAAGATTTTGGTTGGTGGTGGCTTTCAGAAGAACCCACCTGCATATTTGAACCATAGTGTTGACTGCATTAGCGGCGGCTGCTTGATAGTGCACTTGCAATTTATGCTTGCTTTAAAGGGCATGTTTTGGCTCAGAATTAAGTAGTAGAAAATTTATAGCATATTTTAAAACTTAGCGATAAAACTTCACCCAAATGACTTAAAATTCAATCCATAAGAGCGTGCAGAGGAGAAAGGGATGTAGTGTGAGATGCAGAAATTGAACAGGTGCAAGCTTTTGCCCCAAGAAGGCTTTGTGAGTTTTGTGCTTAACGTGACAGAGACATTGGCCATGTAACGAGATCTTCAAAAGTGCAATTTTACAGTTGCAAACCTGGCTACTTGCAAAGACAGCAATTCCTGAGTGAGTATAACAAAACAAACAGTAAAACAAAACAAAACAAATCAAGAAGCGGGAGTCCCCGGCGGGCGGGCGGCGGGCGGGCGCGGCCCCGGTGAGGCAGCTCTTACCTCCTCCAGCCGGCGGCGGGCCGGGCCGCTGAGGGCGCGGCCGTGTCTTGCAGGGCGGCGCTGGACAGCTCCGGAGCGGCGGCGCGGGAGGGCGCACGTCCCGCAGGCGGCGCAGATGTGAGCGGGGCCGGCCGCGGCGGCGGGGCCGGGGCCGGGGCAGGGGCGGCGCGGCCCGGGGCAGAAGGAGCCCGGGGCCCCGCGCGGCGGCGGCGGCGGCGGCGGCGGCGGGGGGATCCCCGCGGGCGGGGGGCGGAGGGGGCGGGGAGCCCTTGGCCCCGCCCCGCTCACGTCGCGGCCGGTGCCCCCCCCCCCGCAGGTGACGTGATGCCCGTTGTTTTGGTGCGCGCGGCCAATGGGAGGCGGCGCCTGGATTCTACGGGAGCCGGGATGGGCCCGCGGTGGCGGCGGCGGGACTCTCCGCTGCGCACCATAACGCATTGCGCAGCGCGCGGCGCCGCCCGGCCCTCCTGCGGCTTTAACGGCGCGGGCATGGAGGCAGCGCGGCAGTTGGCGCCGGGCTTCTGCGCCGAGCAGCAGCGCCCGCCGCCGCAGTGCCCGCCGCCGCACGGCCACGACAAGCAGAGCCTCCCGCAGCAGCAGCAGCAGCAGCAGAGCCCATGTCTCCAGTGCAACAACTGCGCCTACTACGGGGCCGCGGCGGCGGCGGATAACCTGCCCCTGCTGCTCCGCGCCTCCTCGCCCCTCTCGGCCGCCTTCCGCGCGCACTCGTCGCCGCTCTCCTCGGCCGCCTCGTCCCGGCAGGGCAGCCAGCTGAACGTCAGCGAGCTGACCCCCTCCAGCCATGCCGGCTCGGGCAGGCAGCCCCACCAGTACGCCCAGTACCACCAGTGCCATAGCCTGCAGCAGCAGCAGGCAGCCAGCCCCAGCAGCAGTGTCAGCAGCGGCAGCGCTCATCACCACCACCACCACCACCACCACCATCATCACCACCTCCACCAGCAGCAGCAGCGCCGCGAGAGCAACCCCTTCACCGAAATAGCCATGAGCAGCTGCAGGTACAACGGCGGCGTCATGCGGCCGCTCAGCAACCTGAGCGCGTCCCGCAGGAACCTGCACGAGCTGGACTCCGAGGCGCAGCCGCTGCAGCCGCCGCTCGCCAGTCCCAGCGCCGCCGGCGCCGCGCCGGAGATCGTCGTGTCCAAGCCCGAGCACAACAACTCCAACAACCTGGCGCTCTATGGCCCCGCCGGACCCGGACCGGGCCCCGGTGCCGCCAACAACGGCGGCAGCGGCAAGTCCAGCAAGAAGAAGAACCAGAACATCGGCTACAAGCTGGGCCACCGCCGCGCGCTCTTCGAGAAGCGCAAGCGCCTCAGCGACTACGCGCTCATCTTCGGCATGTTCGGCATCGTGGTCATGGTCATCGAGACCGAGCTGTCCTGGGGTGCCTACACAAAGGTACCGCCCGCTGCGAGAGGACACCCCGGCCCGGCACAGCCCTGAGGCGAGCGGACCCTCCTGCCCCGCAGCCGTTAGGCGGGGGGACCCCGTTCCCGCCGCGGCGCCGGCGGCCGCGAGGCGGGAGGACCCCGTTCCCGCCCGGCGCCGGCGGCCGCGAGGCGGGGAGAGCCGCTTCTTGCCCAGCGCCGGCAGCCGTTAGACAAGCCGCCCTGCCCCGTGCGCGGCAGCCGTTAGGGGAGGTGACCCCCGCCCCGTGCGGGGCAGCCCTTGCTCACGGTGACCCCCGGTGCGTCGCGCTGTCGCATTTAGGTGCGTGTGGGTCCCTGAGCGCCACCCGTGTCTTCCCGTTGCAGGAGTCGCTGTATTCCCTGGCTCTGAAATGCCTTATTAGCCTCTCTACGATCATCCTGCTTGGCCTCATCATCGTGTACCACGCCAGGGAAATCCAGGTAAGGCTTCTCTTTGCAAATTAACTGTGGGCTGTCACAGCAGCAGCGGTCACCAAGTTGTTTTTTCGAAAGGTATTGCTGCGGTAAGTACTTTGCACTTCCTGTAGGTCCAGAAAGCAAAAACACTCACTTAGCGTTTGTTTCCCAGTGTTCAGTGAACATACTTCAGTGCTGGAGAGAAATACTATAGGCTACATGACATACACGTGCCAGGAAACTTTGCTTGCTGGAGACTGTTATCTGCAATTGTGCTGTAGGATCAATTCTTCCCGAGGTTGTAACATGCTTTCTTTGAAACATACCTTTTGTCTTCTGTGTAGAACAGCGCTCTTTTATTTCCCAGTAACTAAATTTAAGATTGTGCATTTCCTTTGGATGGCAGGCTTAATTGTCAGGGAAAAGGCTTCTCAAACTTCTAGGTACGTAATCTTCATTGTGCTATCTGAGAAACTAGTGTACACTAAGGAATATAAAGAGATCAGGAATGTTTGTGTTGGACTTGTCTTACTTAATGCAACAGAAATTGAAGCCACCAGGGAATGTGACGGAGCAAAACTTTCAAGACAGGTAGGACTAAAGGTAGGAAGAGCGTAATGATCAAAGCCATAAAAAAAGTCTAACAGATGTTGTGCCATCTTCTACTTTACTGAGCTCTGATCATTTTAGATCAAGAGATGAAAATTGTGGATTTCAGTTAAATTGAAACATAGAACAGTTTTCAAAGTTCTGAAGTGAAAAATATGTGTAGATATATTGATGCTTTTGCTAATTGGAGAGACCTTGGAGAGACTAGCTGGAATGGCAGTTTTCAAGAGCAAAGAAGGCTTTTTTTGGTTGTGCCAATTAAGAAAAAAAAATAAGAATTGTATAGTTCCTTTCTTTAAAATGGCTATTGTAGTAGTTCTTATGTGAAAGAGTACCCTAGTCTTTTACACAAACTAATATTAAAGGAAGTATTGTGTTACTGAATGAACTGTTTGCAAAAAAATGCAGTCTTTATGCATGCTAAACTTCTGTTTCTGGCACAAAAATCATTTTCTTAGTGTCAAAGATGGACAAGTGCTTGACCTTACTGTATTCGGTAAATAAAAGTTACTATAAGAAAATATCACTAGAGACTTTTGGAATGCTAATGAAAAGGTTTCTGTGTTTATGGAAAAATAAATGAATTAGCTACCACATTGTGAGAGCCTTCCAGTTTGGTGTACCTTGAGTTGCTCGTAGGACAAAGCTGAAAAAACTGTGTAAGGTTTTTAAAAACTGTGTAAGGATTTTTTTTCTTTTTGCATTTTCCAGAGTTTTTTTTTTTTTTTTTCCCCTGAGAGATACTGTGCACTGCAACGATTGTGGTAGGGCCTGGACTAACTTGCGGCTCCAAGGGAGATGAAGGAAATGAGATTGTACCACAGCTAGCTGTTAGGTATCTGATAACTTTTTCACTTAGGCGTGGTGTGTTTCCACACATTGACTTCTTAGAACATAACATGAAAACATGCAGAGCAACATTTAAATGTGTCAGTGGTGATAAATTTATGCTACAGTTGATATCTGAAAACAACAGATACATTTAAAATACTTAATGGCTTAGAAATGTAAAATGTACAGAACCTACCTTTTTTTAAAAAAAAAAAAAGTTTATAAACCCATAATGCCATATAAACCCAATTATAAACCAAAGCTTGTTTTTTAAACAAGCTTAAAGCTGCTCATTTTCTGAATAGGTTCTTTTAAGGTGAGTTTTTCTAGGCTTTAATTCGGACAAATACCCTCTAAGTGCAGTCTTAGCGTCTTCCATGAATGAGATCTGTGGAATCGTGTGCACAGATGGTTGGTTGTGTCCTGCAGGACTGTTTGTACCAGCTATTTGTTAATGCTGTTCAAATTTCATTATTTCTTTCCATTTTTCTCTGAAAAGTACTTAGGCTCTGTCAGTAAGTATAGAATAAATTAGCAGGAATTCACTGGAAGAACACTCTCTTGTGTTTGTGTGTGTTGAAGAGCAGAACATCAACACACTATGCTTGCAGTGCATCTGCCAAACCTACTAAAAGAAAGTCAGTTTCTTCTGTGAAACATGAATCAAAATATGCTGGTGAATAAGGTGAAAGTTTAGCAGTTACTGCCACTTCCAGATTTAATATTTAGAACTATCTGACAACCTGAAATATCTACCGAATGAAATGGGCTTCTTTTTTTTTTTTTTTTTTTTTTCAGTAGTCTGTTCCCTTGATTTCTTAGTAGGAAAGCTGAAGAGTCACACTGCAAGCAAACCTATTTAGTGCCCAGTGGCAGAGAAGGTGACTGTAATCAGTCCGTTTAAATGACCTTGCCAGTGCGTTGTGCTTTGGCAGCAAATAGTTAAACTGGGCCAGAAGTTTGCCTGTCGCAGACCTGCCTAAGGTCCTGCTTTGGAGACGAGATTTTGTAAGACTTGCAGAGCTTCTTCTCAAGAGCATTGCGTGGCTGTGAAACAAACGCTTTCACGGTGTTTATTTCCTTTATTGCCGTGCTTTGGTTAGGCCGTAGTTGGTAAGCAGTGGAGGAGGCGGGTTCACCTTGTCCCCCAGGTGCGCGGGGCTTTCCCGCCGCCTCCCCGTTCAGCACCGCAGACAGCTCCGCGCGCCGGCCGCCCCGCCGGGCTCCCGCACCGGCCCCCGCCGCCCCCGGCTCCCTGGCTCCCCGGCGCGCAGCCGGGATGCGCTCCCGCCGCCATCCCGCACCCAGCCTTTCGCACAGTAACACGTCATCATCATCACTAATTCTTGGTCCTGCAACAAGCCTGAACACTGTTTGACAGATCAAAGTCTCCACAGTGGTGTTACTGTCACACTTAGACCAGAATCCTTGCCTAGTTCTGTGAAAAATTTGAAATGTGAAAATATTTTCTTCAAATAGGCTTTCAGTGATTGCAGTTGATTCATTTAACTCCATGAGTAAAGCACAAACTGTTATTCTATTTGTTAATGTGCGTTAATGTTAAGATTGCAATAAAAATGAATGAAACTAAGTGGTTTTAAATTAGAATTCTTAGCTTACAATATCATTTACATAAAAGAGGGAAGAAAAAAACACAAGCAATACTTCTTTCACCTCCACCTCAAAAAAAAAATCAAGTAAACAACAATAATTATGTTGGAGTTGAGTATGGTGACAAGCCCGAGTTTGTGCATTCAGTTCATTGTTGTTACGCTTGTGATAGTGTTAAAAACACCACACTTTGAACAGTATTCATTATTCTTTCTCTTTTCTCTTTTTTGATTTGATTCTTTTAAGAAAGGGTCCTTTGTTTGAAAGGCCACTAGGAAAAATGTAACTCATTATTATCCCAGCCTGAAATAGGTATTTCTCTATTACTACAGTTGAGAAATACTCATTTGAGCAGGTGGAGGAAGGAAGACTATCTAAGAAGATAGCTTCATCCAATTATGATAATAATGTACAATGTTTAAATTACACACTTCATGCATAAACCGTTTGTTATTTCATAATATTTTACCTAATTAAAGCAGTACTATACAATATGATTAAAATTGTTATAGACAATTGATTGTTCCATTCTACCTTTCTCTAATGGAATTTGCTGTTAATAATCAGGTGGAAGTTAAGAAACTTCTGGATAAGCATTCATATGGTAAAGCTACAGTTTTACTACTTCTACTGGGACGGTAGACCTTGTGCGCGCTCTCTCTCTCTCTCCCTCTCTTGCTTTCTCTCTCCCTCTCTCTCTCTCATACTGCTGGAGATCACACAGAATCCCAGAATGGCTGAGGTTGGAAGGGACCTCTAGAGATCATCTAGCCCAACCCCCCTGCTCCAGCAGATGGAAATGCGTTTTAAATTGACATTCTGAATTTTTACTGATACTTTTTTTTTTATGTTACTCAGAACAAAGAATTAACCCTCAGATTTCTCATGTGATCCCCTTAATCCTTTTTCTAGGGTGTTCTGTCACAGCCCGGTATTTATTCAGATGATTGCAACTGGGTAGGACCGTGCCCACTGGGAAATCTGTGCTTTGATGCTGGAATACTTGGCTTATCTGTTCTGTAAATAAACATTGCTCTTCTCTTGCCCTTTGTAAATAATGGTAACCTGTGTTCCCCTGAATTGAATCTGAACCTCTTCTCTCTCTTCTTATTTTTTTTTTCCCACTGACACAGGTGTTCTTAGTCATGCAGAAAAATGAAAAATGTAGATATTTGGCAGAAATTAATAGAAATCTTCAGTTCCTTGTATGTGTACTGAAATTTTAAAATACTTATAAATTGGTCTGTCTGTGCTCAGGCAGAACTCTAATGGAAAGTCATGCAAACTTCTAAGATAAGGTTAAGCCTTTGCTCTCACAGCAAAGTTCATTTTTAGAATTCAATCCATCACTTTCCAGGACTCCAGGGAAAAGTACCTTCAGTGCCTACTGTTCTGAAGTGATGGAAAATCATGTGGTGCTGATTTGGACTTTCAGTCTCCATTTGCTTTATGGAATATTATCACTGATGTGAGCCCAAACACCTTGCTGAAGATTAAAGAATCTTTTCTCCTTTTCCCTGTCTCCTGAAAAATGAAGAAAAGGAGCAGGCAATACTAAAAAACAGTGGTGGATATTAATAAATACACTTCATGATTTACTGGTTAAATTAATTTCACAATGCTTGATTATAAGAAAAATTATTTATGGAACTTTAGTCATCTTATTGACATCAATAAAGGTTCTTCAGTACAAATCCTTCGCTTACTAACAAGTAAGAAGTTAAACTCTTATGGTTTCTTATCATAAGCAATGATGAGTATTCTGCTGGCCAATTATTTATGTGTTTATATCTGAGTAATCCTTTTGCTTTCACCATGATGATACATGTTTACGTCATTGTCAGTCATGATAGAAGTCTGTTGACTTTGCGCGAAAAGAAATGGAATCTAGCTTGCTTTTACTTAGGTTCGTTGAATCATCAGGACTAACAAACACAGACATTAAATCTCAATGGTGCTGTGAAAACAAATGAGGTAGATTAAAAGTTAGTATAGAAAGCAAGTCTGTTAAGTGACAGCTGAAATAAAATAATAAACTTTCAGTAGTAATTTTATTCTAATATAAACCTTATGGAGAATTACTGAAATTTTTCTGTGTATTGAAACAAACCTTGGATTAGATGATAGCAGAGTTTGCCATGTGGCAGTTTGGTCCAGGATGTGGTGGCTTCACATATAAGTAATATAGAAAGACTGTATCCTGACAAATTAACACTTTAGACTATTCATGTGCTATTTTCTTTTAGTTCCATTCAATGCATTTTTGAATAGATTATTTCTGTACAACCTATTGACCTAGGAAAAGTTACAGATGCCATGTGTCTCTGAACATAGAAGAGATGTTAGAGAGATGAACATATAAGGCATAGAAGGCAGCAAAGGGATCCCTTAGCAAATGGAAGAATCTGAGGCCTTTTTATTTAAATGAAAAGCAGAAGATGCTTAATTCCAACAGACCCATTTGGACACATTGAGAGGTTGTTTCTCATGGTCAGACTGCTGAATGATTCACTTGACAGTAGCTAGTATTGGCTATTCAAATGCACTGTTGTTCTCAGTGCTCTTTAATGTTGCTGTTCAAAGTTCTTCAAGTCATAGTAATACATAATAAAGTGTGTAAAGGAATGTTACATAGACTGGTAAGAGAACATTTGTAACTAGAGACCAGATCCATGAATTTGGAAATCAACAGAGAAGCTATGGTGTACTAGTTCAGAGGCATTTTGCATGCACATCTTAATCTAAAAGCATTGTATACCTTAGGTCTTTCACTACTGAAATTTATCTCATTTACTTTCCTGTATCTCTGGTTTACATAAATTTAAGTGAAAGGAGTACCAAGCTTTACATAGGTAGATAAACATTCTTAAGATTCTTTTTATATGTAACACAACAAATACACAGAATTTTAGCCTTTGATTTTGTTTTGAAACATATTTATGATCCATTTTGAATAGAGATCAACACAGCAGCAGCTGCTGTGTAGAAATTTGGAGTGTCTGTGAAGCAATGTGGAAGTTTTTGTACAAGTTCAACTGGCTTTTTTCATCCTTGATTTTTATCAAAAAAATCTCTGTCACATTCCCTCACTAAAGGATATATTACTGCTTTGAGCCTGTGTAGCTCCTTTTAAGACATAAATTACCCTGAAGAGAGGAGGCTGTAATTGATCTTTTAACTGGCTTTCAGGTAAGCTAAATACATTGGTCATTGTAGAACATTTATTTTATTAACTGAAAATCAACTGTAATGCAAGCAGAAAGACAAGTAATTTTGTGTGGAAACTCTGCTCTGTTGAAAGGGAAAAAGTTATGACAACACGAAGAAAAAGTGTTTAATTTTTTTTTTTAATGTATAAGCTATATTGCACTGAAAAGGTGAATGGAAACCTTCCACTTAAAAAAAAGTGATATGTAAAATATCTAGCAATTTTATTTCTAAGGGCCATGTATCTTTTACTGACGCAAAAAAAACCCCAGAATTTAGTCCAGTTTAATCTTGAAAGGTGCATTAAGTAATTTCTTATACTTGTCACAGTCTGAGAAGAGATTGTCATGGCAGCATATTCTACAGCCATAGACAGAACACTTTCTCTAAAGTAAGCAGTAAAAATAAGCATTTTTCTCTTTAAACTGATATATCTAAACTTAGAGTTTTGCAACCAAAAACGTTCACTTTATGTCATACATCTATACTTTATAGAATACTGTGTAAATATAATGACTAGAAATCACATATTTGTACCATATTGGTTCATTAAATATCTTTTCTTGAACTGTCACAGCAACTGCTGTCATTCACCTGTGTGATAATAGTCCTTAAAAATTAGTTTTGTACTGACATTTAGAAAAAAAAAAAAAAGGAATGAAGGCTGAATTCTAAAGTGGAATATACGCATCTTTTAGGATACTCCTGTATTGCACTAATTTAGTGGGGTGTGCAGGACCTTATAGAAATAGTCCCTTTTGGAGAAGTAGTAAACCCTTTCATGATATATAAGATATATGAGCTCCATATTAAAACAAAGCAAACAAAAATCCTCAGAATGTTTAGACCTTAAATACTTAGCGTATTTAGATTAAAATAGACTTAAATGGTATTTATATCTTAATATTGCTACCCTTGCTTTTTAAGGCGTATTTCATTGTATTTTGCTTTTTTTTTTCTCTAAATGAGCATATTTATTTAAAGAACATCTACTCTGTCACAATGTTGACTTTGATTCCTGTTAATACTGTAGGATTATTCTAATGAAAAGAGTGGAATTAGGTTCTGTGTTACATTCTTGGCCAACAGAATTGTTTATTGATTTCTAATTGAACATGTATGCCAAAGTTATTAGGCAATAGGTGCTGTGAGAGTCATAAACAGGAAATTAAAAGGCTGTACACATGTACACTTGTAACTCAAAATATAATCTGTCCTGGAAAAGTTTTTTTTTTTTTTTTTTTTTTGTAATAGGTACCTACTGCTAAGACCCTACTAGTAGGACCAGGATGCTTGATCCTGAGTCTGAGTATTCAGAAGTGGATATCGGAATATTTTTGCTTGTAAAAGAGCAAACTGGAATACGTATTTTGCTTGTAAGAGAGCATCCTGGAAATAAAAATGATTGAGAAATAGATTTACATAGCCACATATTCATACATTGCAGTGACATCTATAGATGGTATAGATAGGTATATAGAGCTTCCTGAGCTTTCTTGCCTGTAGTGTGCTAAGTATGGTTGCTTGCAGTATATGATGCGTAGCAGTGTGTCTTCCATAAAATTATACATCAGTTAGGTGCTTTGATGGGTAGATCTAAGTCAGTCTGTAGAAAAGTAAAAGCATATATAACAAGCTCTTATATTGCATTTATCATTGTCACTGGAAATTAACTGGAAGCATCACATTTTTTTTTCTGCCAGTTAAGAGATGGTTTTACAAAGGGAAGACTGAAACTAAGAGTTCAAGTGCTTTGGAAATGATGTGGGATTGGCTTCAGCTCTGCATTTGAAGCTGAAGCTTGCCTAACTCATAGTCTTATGATGAGACCAGTGACTTCTCATGTAAATAAAATGCTGTCAACCAGCTCGGCCTATAATTTTCAAGAATAGGGTGCTGTGGATGATGTTGCCGGATGGTGAGTGCTGTGCTCTGCAATATCCTAATCAGGTACTGTTGTGGATCTTTATGAAGTATTTTGTTTCTGTAACAATTGTTTTTTGCAGCTTTCCACTGCAACATTTGTTAAGTAACATTACTACAGGTGTATCCAGTCTTTTCCATACCCTGACCTATGACAGTAAGGTCTTTCAGTAGAATAATATGTTGTGAACTTCCGCTTAAATCTCTTAAAAAACACAGAATTTCACCCTAGTCTGTGAGCATTATTTCTTGCTTTGAGACAAATCACTGTGCTTCTAAGAATAAGATCTTTTGCAGCCAGGGAATGAGGCATGTCTTAAGTAAAATCAACAAAAATATTGCATAGTAGCTTTGATTCAGCCTGTAACTTTGCACCCGTAAGTCCTGCATGCAAAGAACTTTGTTTACCACCTTGGAATGTTCATATGTGCCTAGATACAATATAGTAAGTTGTTTCCCTGCTGAAACAAATAGCAAATATGATTTATAATAGCTGTCAGTGATGATTCACTGATACCATGCAGGTTATTACTGAAGTTTTAATCAAAAGTATTATCAATGAATTTCTACATACCATTAACTGCTATTTTTTTTACATGAGCCATGCACATTTGAAATGTCTTTTGACAAAACATGACTTGAGAGAATAATTCTTGTTTGTGAAAAAGTTAAAATTTGAAGGATTTTTAGAGCACTCTAATTCAAAGAATCTTCATGATATTTTAGGGGTTTGTTCCATCAAGCTCCCTCACATCAAATTTTGTTACTAATAAAACTTCTTTTCAAAGAGATTCAAAAATTCTTGACTGGATATGGATATATTAAAAGCTAAGAGGCTTGTTACCTATTCCTTCTTTCTCCAGGGAGCTGCTTGCTTGTGTAACTTGTGTAGTTTAGCTACTAGAGCCAGTTGTGGCTGCATCTATTCCTTTGATTGTAGGATATTGCCCAAGTATTGTTCTTAGACAGTGCATAGGAATGAGCTGATTTAGGAGAAGTTTTTGTCCGTCCAATCTGAAAAGATATTCCATGACTTCTACTACAAGATATGATCTGATTGGCGTTCTGGGGTAAGGAGGATTCACAGTGAGCTCTCTGGTTTTGTTCTCTTTCAGTTTTGGGTTGTATGGTACAGAACAGTCATTTCCATTCTGTTGTGATTTCTGCAATGCAGTGACTTAAAATAGTTACATCCTTACACAGTAGCATAGATCTGTGCTTTCTGTGCTTGACCAGAAGTATTCCCAGTTCAGTTTCCAAATATTTTTAAGATAGTCTAATAGCAAGATGTGAAAAAAGTTTTTTTTTTTTTTTTTTTTTTTTTTTTTTTAAGATGATTACCTATGGCTAGTCTACATTCCAGATCTGTTTGTGAGACAGGAGGATGTTTGATTATCCATCTTCATTTGCAGCCATGTATGAATAGACATTTGTCTGCCTCCCAGCAACAGAACAGGGTGCAACAAAGCCAGATGAGAAATCTAGCAGTGTGGTTGGCAGTTGGCAGGACATTCTTTTCTCCTGCCATTTGGCACTTACAAGGAAAATTAAAAAACATGAATAGTTCTCTGGATCTGGCCTCTCATCACAGATGTCAGTTAGCTCACCCAAAATTAATAGTTATTATGTTTCACTTGTGAATTCTGTGGATGTGTTGTGGTTAGTGTAGTGATGTTCACTGCTGGACATGAGGCTTTTGCTGACCTGAACTGCCCCATTTGACATGCTTGTGAAAGCAAAACTTTCTAAAACATTTTTGAAAGCAATTTTTATCTTTAAGTCATGGAATATGGTGGAGCTGACAGCACCCAGTGCAAATATTTTGTTCATTTGGTTTGCAGGCTTAAAAAAAAAAGAAAAAAGTATCTTTGAGGGTAGACAGAGCATCTTTTACTTGAAAGAATTCCTGCAAACCAAACAGGTTTGATGATGCTGTAAATTCAGATAGTAAGAGGGCAGCCTCAAGAAGAGTGTATGCCAGGGGAGGTGTTTGATGGAAAATGCTTTTGTTTTTATTTTTTTATGCATGAAAATACTCTGGTGAACCCAGACAAGTTAAGCTACTTGTGCTTCAGCTGTACCTGGTTGTCATCAAGTGAAGCTCTTCACCTCTAAGAAACGTATCACTTGTATCCATGCTTATTCAAGCTGATACTGAAAGTTACCTCTTCTGAAGATATTTTAACTTAATCTGTGAAAAAGTATGAGGACTCTTTTATCCACTATATGGTTTAGCCAGAAGCCCACCTTAGGCCTCAAGGAGATAACAGATACTAAATGGTTGCTTTGTTGCCTTTCCAGCATTGCCTGACAGCATGTGTTACAGAGGCAGTGCTTACGGGACTGCTGCAACACAGTCAGGGTCAAAGCATGATGTTGTTTATATAGATTTTTAAATATGAAAATATGCCTAACTCTAGTTCTCTGGCTGCCCAAGACATTTACTTTATTTAAATAGTGCTGCTTTAGGATGGTGCTCATATGCTTAGGTTTTGCAGTTCTGTAATTAGACTTATTTTAAATATAATCTTAAATTAAGTTCTAGATTTAAGTGTGTTTGTAAGATGATAGACACATCGCAGGGACTTAATAATTCATATGGTACTGATGTGTATCACCCATTACCAGTTAAATAAATCCATTAAAAAAAAGAAAACATGCAAATTGCCCCAAATAAGTCATACATAAGCACTAAAGGAAGATCTTGGAAGAAAGTTTCTCATGTATGTGCTGTGTTGATATCATTATTAGTCTCTTTTTCTTTAGCAAAAATTCATAGATCTAGAGTAATAGGGGTATTCCTTTGGCAAATAAAATGAATTCATTTTATCTAGTTTTAGATTCAGCGTTATGTCCTTTAACTTGTGCTTCACCTATGCCTTCGCAAAAAATATTGCCAATTCCTTCAGTACACATATATATATTTTAAACTGGTTCCAGTTTTCCCAGTAGTAATGAAGCTGATCTTCCCTGAAGAGAGTGAGGCTTCTCTTATGTTGGGAACAGTAGCAGATGGCAGCTGTTCTGGGAGATGGCAGTTTTCATGCAGCGATCTGTAGAACAAATTACTTTTAGTAATGAATGAAAAAAGCAAATCAAATGAAAAAGTGTGAAGAGAGTATTTAAAAATAACACGCAAAAATATTGACTAGTAAATGATTCTTAACAACTTTTGTTTCTACAAGATTATAGAATCAAAGTTATTTTATGTCTGAGATACTTGCAAGGGGGAAGAAGTATGACAAAGAACACTAGTTTTATTACAGAGTCCATGCTAAATCTCAGTTTTGTAAAATAGTGCTGTTATTGTGGGAAGATGCATCCTTCAGGCACAAAGTTTTGGAATTCTGCTTCAGTGAAAATGAAATTCACCTCTAGCTCTGGAATCTGATCAATGCTCCTGTAACAGTATTGCCAAGGTTAGCCTAACAGTTACAGAAGACCACCAAAAAGCCTAGCAAATGTTTTTAAAGAGATACTTTGCTTTGAAACAATTTTCTTTGTTTAAATTTGTTCAGTGTGGTCATTTGATGTTTATATTTGTGAAAGAGCAAATTCAGTATTTGTTTGCAGCTTTTGCTTTCAAGGTTAGTAAAACTGACATAGTTAATGTCCTTCTATATCTCTTGTCTTAGTGATGGAAATGAGCAAGAACAGGCCAGGAAGGAGTAGGGAGTTGTGTGGAGTGGCAGTAAGTGAGAGTTGGGTTTTGCACAAGTTGTATTTATGCAGCATGATTGTTGAAATGGTTCCTAAAAGTTTGCTCCAGGCAAGTAACCTGATCTGTCTTTATTCACCTTTGAACAGATAATTTTAAAGCTACATATAATTTTCAGTTCACCTCTGTAAGTTGTGTGGAGTGATTACTCTGGATTGCTCTGAGTCGTCAGTACCTTTGCTAGTAAACATGCTTTTTTAACATAGACTACTTTTTTCTTTCTTTTTTATTTTGTTCTTATGTTTTAAATTACAGAACAAAATATAGCGTAAAACAAGAACAATACTTTTTTAGTTCACTGGTCCCATTTCCTCCTGTTCTGCATTTTTGTGCAAAAGAAAAAAGCAGGACACCTACCCAAACCAACCGCTCTTGCAATATTATTCTTTCTGCACTTATGCAAGATACCATATTCAGAGCTGTAAGTCATGCTCCTTCTTCATCAGCTTGTGGGACAATTTTGACTGTCAAATCCAAGCACAAGGGCTTTTGGGAACTGTTTATCCTGAAGGCAAACTTTCCAAATGTTGTAATTTAAAGAACTTACTCTCATTGTGTTTATAACTGTTAAATGAAGAATATTATTAAAATGAAAAAAAATGCCTGTAGCAGATACTGAGTTTGAAATAGCTCTTTATTCAGTATGTTTACTTCAGTGTCTCAAATGAATATGGTGACCCTGAGCAGTGGATTTTTATTTCTAGAACTCTGATTTGGTTCAAAGGTTCATAAAAGTTTGTATAACTAAATTTCTCCCAAAGTTATAAATATGAAGAGACTCAAGTGATGATTGTTCCAGCAAGAGTCTGAACTAAGTTAAATTAAGAATTTGCCATATGGAATACCTTTTTCAATAATGAAGATGTAAATCTTTTTTGTTTCGGACTGTATTGCATTTTTGGTAGAAGGCAGTCCTTTCTATTAACAACAAGCTTATTATCAAATTCTTTGGATCATGTTATAAATTTATAAGCTTTTGAGGATTTCTTAGTACATTATATAATTATGTTTTCCTCAGGGGTTTCTTCTTCTGCACTGTGGAAGAAATATGGATATCTAAAAACATCCTTTTTTTTGTTTTGGAGTCCTTGCATTTCACTTCTTGACACCATGTCCTGCATAAAGTGTTACTGAATAGAAAGGATTATAGTTTTAGGAGAATCTTACACTTTGTGTCCCTGAAGCACAAACATAGGGGGAGAACTACAGGCATGGATTATCTACATGTCCCAGCAACTGCTGAGTGCCATCCTTCAGCATTGTAAGCTCTGAAGGTTTTAGCTATTTCATAGTTAGTCTGAGACGAATGATAAAGCTGAAAATGTGGTCTGTAGCATTTAAAAATACTGAGCAGTGCTTCTTTTATATTTCTGTGTCAACATATCCTCACAGTCTCACAGCAAATTAGTGATATTGTTTACACTTTTTTTTTCTTTTTTTTTTTTTGACCTCTATTATAAAGGCATTCTTAAAAACTGGTTAGTTTACTTTGCTCTGCACTCCCCAGTGTCCTCTGATAGTCTGATGTGAATTTGTTTTGATACATAAATCATTTACAAAATTAACTTCCCTACTCCTGTTTCAAAGAACTTCAGGGAGTCTGTGATCTAAATTGTCACTGTGTGCAATTTATCTACTCTGAATTTGTTTCTCTTTTTTCATGTAGTGTGTTGTGAATTTAGCACTGTGTTATGTAAATATACACCCACCTCTTTAAACATCTATGATATGACATTTATACAGTGTGGCAATAGAAACATCAGACTTATTTGTTGTTTAAGGTTGATGCTTGTCTAACTTTTATATGTTGCTCCACATGTTGGGAATGCATTATTTAATTTCAATGAAAATAACTTTTCTTAATTTGCCTTGGACAGTGCAGATTTAGTAAAAGTATGCAATAATCCTCTATTAAAAGAAGCTCTGAAAAATGCTGACATTAAACAGTAAATTATTAGTGTAACACTGAGCTTTAATATGAGAAATTTGAAAGCTGTAAACAGGCATAACGTATTTGACCTTGAATGGAGTTTGGCCTCCTGTGTAGACCATAGGATTGAGTTTTGTAGCAAAAAGCTTGTTCTTTCTTTTTTGCTAGCATCATTCAGCCTTGCAGTGGGAAGTAGTAACTTGAACATGATTATTATAACAGAGGGTATATGTATATCTGTATATACAGCAGCAGCAGCAAAAGGTATATGTGTGTGCTTTATATTTTGCTATTTAGTTGTTGTCTCCTCTGATTTTCCTTTCCTGCTCTCTGAATAGTAAATATACATAGCCAAACAAGCAAGCATTCACAAATATCACAATATTTTCAAATTTAAAAATGAACAATCACATATTTTAGGTTGCATAATTCCAGGTGTACAAAATGTACATGAATTCCTTAATTCTTATGTATTTTCAGAACATTCTATTTTAATTGTTATTCACAGCCTAATTTGTAAAACCATATTTGTTCCAGAATGCTTGGTATTCACATATTTCACTGTTTGATTATGGAGACACAGAACTGTTTGGAAATTAACTCTTAAATGTGATTTGAAATGTTAATATTTTTAGGAAATAGAAATGTTTGTACTGGATCTGTGGTCCTGTGCAGCTTTTGATGGTTTCTACCTTCCATTAAGGAGTTTTCACCTCCTAAATCTCATATATGACAGCTGAAGGTGTTACCACTTCCAAATATTATTTTTCTTAAAAACAATTGGCATCACTGAGATCAAGGGAAGTTGATAGGGATTTTCCATATCTGCAGACATCACACATTCCACTTAACATTACCAAGAAACTTATTTCTCTGTAGCATATTAAGATTTTTTTCTGCTGACAAGTGAATATGTTCTCAAGTATATATTGCATAATGACATCTTAAAGTTAAAACATGCAAGGTGATTAAATAATATTTTCTTCTATGAAAATTGTAAGATCAAATTTTAATGTCTAACTTAACATTCTTCTCTTCTCATTTTTTAAAAACTGAATCAGTACTTAAAGCATCATTTTTCTTCAATTGCCTTTCTGCATGTAGTATTCTTATGGAAATCTATGAGGGTGATAGGTAAAAAACAAAAAAAAGACAGAAGTGTTGCTTTTTCAGTAGTTGTGCAGCTTCAAAAGATACTATAAAACACTGTTGGCTTAATGTATATTTGGAATATATCTGGTAACTGAAATGTTCGGCTGTGTTTTCGACATACTGTTTTCTTCAGAAAGCTGCATAGCATTTGTGGGATTTGATATTAGGTATCTCTTCTCCACTTAAGCTGTTTACTATTCATCTGTATCATAAGTGCTCTAATACCTGGGTCTCTTTATAGCTCTTTGATTGTTTTCATGATTTGACTGTCAGCATTTACAGGCTATTCATAAGAATCAGATGCACTTGAGCCTCATTGTGTGTGTTTCTTTTTCTTATTTCAAAACCATTTGTGTTTCTGTAATACTATTGCATTGGAGGTAAGAACTACACCTGGGGTAGATATAAAGCACAATGGAGTTAAAAATGGGTCCACAAATGCTAGAATTTTGCCTTGGTTTTGTTTTGTATTGTGGTTAACCTTTCTTTCTTTTAGGCTAATAGGGCCAGCTGAACTAGAAAAACCATTAGCTTATGGTCATTGCTTTCTTAACAACAGACTGGAGCATATTTCTGAGAAACAAACTTAATATATTGGCAGGAAGTTGTAGAGTGTGTTTTCTGTCTCTAAAGCACATATACAAAGGGTTCAGACTTTTGTTTATAAACTTTAAAAAGATGAAGAGGCAAAAAGAGCAATGCAAATGAGGATTTTTTTGGCTCTTTATATGCTGTATAGCATATTGGAAATACTTTCCTAACCTTGAGGAGGACACTCTTTGGATATTTCTCCTTCTCAGTCCTTCAATTGCTATTGGATTTTGAGTAATCTACTACTGTGTACTGAACAGCTACATGTAAATTCAGATCACAGCTCTAATACTGGGTCAGTCCCCTCTCACTCCTGAGTTTGTGTGCTCTTTGAATTATGGTTTTTTTTTTTTTTCTTTCTTCCCTGGCATTATCTTATTTCCTGCTTCTTGCACACCCCTGCTCCCTACTAGGGACTAATATTATTTATTTAGTAAGGATTCTGGAAAAATATTTACTAAACAGTGTGAAACGTTTGGTTACTTTTGATCTTGGATGGTAAGCTGAAGCCCCTTGATCATGCAAGGACTTACATGTGTACTTAATTTTCAGCAAATAATAGGCTTCACCTGGCTGTCTGGAAATATCCTGGTGTTTGTAGGCTGCTACTTTTTACTTTTTGAAAGTGTGGCTGAGCATTTAAACATGCTCAGCCTATCTATATAGCAGCTAGTTCAGGTATTGCTAGCAGTACAATTGCAGTTGAACTAATTTTCAACAATTTAGATAATTTTTTGAATGGTTTTGTAGCCAGCATTGATCTATATTAGTACCTAAAGTTACAGTTTGGAGGAAAGATTGGATATTTCTACTGAAGCTATAATCTTGTCCTAGCTGGAGCAGGGGTATGCTTAAAATAAAACTAAGCGTTGTGCCTTAAAAAATAGTTTTAAGTTTGTAATGTAAATTTCCATCCTGAAAACAGTTTCTTTTTTTCCCCCTCAATTTTATTAACTCTGAATAATTAATTGATCTTGAAGGGAAAAGGCTTAATTGGTAGAAAGTCTTTTTTATATATATATAAGAAATACACAGGAATAAATATCTTAGTAAATAATATGTGAAAATTCAGTTTTGTATGCAGTTTTTAAAAAATAGATGAAGAAAATCTTTTTGGCTTGTCCAAAATTATATTTCACTTCATAGTGGCTTGTGGAGTCCTTTGCTTAAATGGCATATATCTTTTATTTTTAGTGGCTATTAGCAGCTCTGAAAGCAAGACTTTTTTTTCTTTTAATGGAATTTTAACAAGTTTTGTTAATGACATACTAAAGTTAACTTTATATTTTATTATTTCAGTTGTTCATGGTGGACAATGGAGCAGATGACTGGAGAATAGCCATGACTTATGAGCGTATTTTCTTTATCTGCTTGGAAATACTGGTGTGTGCTATACATCCCATACCTGGGAACTATACATTCACATGGACAGCCCGGCTCGCCTTTTCTTACGCTCCATCCACAACAACAGCTGATGTGGATATTATTTTATCTATACCAATGTTCTTAAGACTATATCTCATTGCCAGAGTTATGCTGTTGCATAGCAAACTTTTCACTGATGCCTCATCTAGAAGCATTGGAGCATTAAATAAGATAAACTTCAATACACGTTTTGTTATGAAGACTTTAATGACAATATGTCCAGGAACTGTACTGTTGGTTTTTAGTATCTCATTATGGATAATTGCTGCATGGACTGTCCGAGCTTGTGAAAGGTAAGGTTTTTCTGTTTGGTTGGTTCCTTTTCCTTCTATTTGTCTCTCTTATTTTCTGTTTTGGTTTTATCTTCAGGAGGACCCAAATGTTTACTGGAAAGGTGTTTGCAGGCCCTTGATGTGTGAAATGTTAGGTGCATTGCCCTGATTGTCAGGAGTGCTTTGTCTTTTAATCTGAAGAACTTTTGTAGAAAACATTGTACCACAATGTTTACTGTAGCATTGCAATTTGATTTTGATGTTTTGATCAAACTTATATACATATTTGCTATAATAGGGACAAATGCTATAAAATGTCTTTAACGGTACTTGTTGATGTTCTACATTAATATCAGCTTTCATTTGTGTTGTTTGTGAGCCAAAGACCTTCTTCAACATGTTTAGGAGATTCAGCTGTTGGTTGTTATCATTTTCTTTTTCCATTTCTTTTCCTTGCGCTTTTTAGAAAAAGTTCAGAGGAGTTATTTGTGACTGTTAGTTGATTTAGGCCAGCACTTAGAATTCAAGCCAACTATTATGGTCAGGTTACTTCTTGAAGTTATCAGTTGCCTTACCTCTCTAGTTGTTACAAATTAAAATAGTTGACCTTATAAACTGATTAAGGATATCATCTTGACCTTGCTACTTTTAATTTCCCCCAAGTTGTGAAATATGGTTTATTATAGTAAATGTCTTGTATCAGTGTAGTTGCCTTGTGCAGTTCCATTATGGCAAGGCCGTTTGATTTCTAAACATACCACATTAACATATTTCACTTTCAAAATACTGCCTGCCCATTGTTGGGGCAGGCGGAACATTTCAGATGTTAAATTACTCTAATAGTGCTAAAGCTGTTCTCTTTGTCTCATATTTTTGACTGCTGTTCTCACCAGTTTTCTTTCAACAACATGGAGCTGTGTAGGAATTTCCCAAGTTGTCACTTTTTAAGTAGTTCTGTGGTAGTTCAGCATCCACTGTCATCACTACACATCCTTGGGAGGAAGCTTAGTTGTGCAGTCAGGTACACTGAACTGTGAATTATGATCAGGACTGACCTTTGCTGAACTACTGGCAGATACTGCACATTTCAAATTGCAATAGCTGCTCTTGAAGTGACTGTAAGGTTTGGGATGACAAGCTGGATAACCACTGACTTTTAAAAACAAAATTAAACTAAAAATAAGTTAAAAACAGACTTGAGTGCTGGATTAATGTATCCCAAGTATAATTACCTTCTTCAGTGGAGTTCAGTCGAAGATCATGCACCTTAACATTTAACAGATGAATTTTGCATTTCAAAAACACTAAAAGGAGTAGTTGCTCTCTTTGAGAGTTAATTGGACACCCAGTTTTATGCATATTTTGCCTCAGCTTTTCCCTAGAGGGAATATATAAATATTCTGCTGAGTGGAAGATTTTGGTTCTAGCTCCTATTTACTAATTAGTCTACTGAAAACTTTTACCCCGCAAAGAAGTACATGTAACATTCCTCTTCACACACATATGCACAAAACCCCATGCCCTTGTGCAATTCAAGGCTTTTGTCATTCTGCACTTTGAAGTGCTCTAAATAAATACCCCATTTTATATTGGGATAGATAGATATAATGGCCATTTTTTCACGGAAAAGGCCTTGATTCTGAGCTGTGTAGGACAGAGTGCTCAGTCTCTTGGGATCTTAAGGGATTTGTTTTGCTCTAGTTCACAGAAATTAAATATATTTCTTTCATTTGTGCTTAAAGTGATTTTATTTTTAATTTTAAATAGAGGAAATGTTTATTTGATGGAATAGGCCATTTTATATACACAAAATAATTTTTTAAAAAGTTACCTTTAGAAAGAGTTCTACCTAACAGTATACATACATGAAATCCTAAGGTATTTTGCTACATTTGGCAGAAATTAGGATTTAGTCAGCAGCTTGGAGACTTTTTTGATGAGTAGGAATTTACATGAATGAAACTTAATGGTCTTAAATCCAAGCAGTTTTTATAATCATTCTAGCACCAAGCTCATTAAGAAGAATCATATAGAGGTCTTACACAGGGCTTTGCATTAGTGTTTTTTAGTATTAGTGCTTGTTATTAAAACAGTTTGCTAGCTATCCGAATTAGAAGGAAATGATGGAGATAAGATTTAATAGATTAAAATATTATAATTATGGAACGGGGAAACTGTGGATTCTCAGCAAAGGCCATTGCTGATCTTTACAGTTGCTGCTCAGGCTGCTGAGACAGCCTGACTTTGAAAACTGTTGGGCTATTTGAAGTCAGGAGGTGTTCCACTAAAATCACCCTGCTGTTGTGTGAATGGAAAGAGCTTTGGAAGTGTAGTCTTTGTAGAGAACAAAGTGATGCAAAGAAGCATCGTTATGCATTTCTCCTCAGCAAGCTGTGCAGAAACAGGCTATGTTGGCAGAGCAGGTCACTCCCGTGTTGTGCTGAATGCAGCCTTGCTGAATGTACACTGAACTAAGGCAGGACATGCGTCTTTCTCAGTGCCTTAATGGCTTTATTGTTAGCTCCCAGAAAGCTAATTATAGCGCGTGACACTTTATGTTGGTGAGCAGGGTATTTTCCAGGACTGCAGTTTAAGGTCATCTGTGAGAGTAGACTGGTGCGGACACTGGCAGCCAGCGTACGCAGAGTACAGGCAGGTTGTTAAGGCTTGACAGCCGCTTGGCCAAGGGAGCTTGCAAGGAAAAGGTGGAGAAAGCACTGAAGGGTTTCTGTATACACAGTGCCAGAACCTCTTGGTTTTTTAATATTGTGGCTTTTATGTCTATTTTGAGGGAAGATTACATAGGTTTGAATAGCAGCCTTTTAACTGCCAGACTCAGTATATTGCTGTCAATCATATATGGGCTTCATATTGAAAGTAAATTTTTTATTAGGCCTAACTCAATAGAAGTTTGCCTTCGTAACATCTCTGAGGGACATGATTAAGAACAGGTGTGAATATGTTTCTTCTGTGCATGAATCATGAGCCTTCTAAGTGGATTCCTTATTGTGGTCTCTCATAATGATCTTGTTGCTGAAATAGCTCTGTGCATGGCAATTTATAGGTTTTTAGCAGATAAAATAGAAACTACTTCCAAAAAAAGTTCACACAATGTGCATAGTATTATGTCATTTAAAAGCCTGACAGACTTGTCTCAGCAGTGAGGAGTAGTATGCCTTCCCAGATTGTATAGGGGAGAGGTGTTTTCTTCCTTTTTCTAAGCAAAGGAAAAAAAACCTAGCATTCTGGATGCAAACATGGGCCTCATACACGGGGTATCAGGTCAACATGAGCCACATTTGCCCACACTATGCTGTAGTGTGTCCAGAACAGCTCACATCACATGCCTGGATTTACTGTGGATTTACAGAAGCAGAACTGAGAACAGAGCTGGATTTTTTGCTTCCCCAGAGATCACATTTTTGGCACCAGTTTTAGTTCTGTTTGTACTTCTGTCTAGCTTTTGGCAGTGAAGTCTGTTCAGATTGAGCAGTTTGTTTAGTCAGCGTTTTTTGTCCATTCAGTTTCTGCCCTGTATTTTTCCTTAATTTAAAGAACAAACAAACAAAAAAACAACCTCTGTGTGTGAAGGTGAAATCCTTCAATGCTCAGTGTTCGCTTGTGTTTTCTACAAATAAATTTATCGTAACTTTTAGAAATATAATGCCATCTCAAAGCTTTCAATAAGCAGCTCACAGATGACAGCTGCTAGGCAAATGCTAAGGATTCATTTGATAAAAGCAGATGGATGCAGCAAGATTCTCAGTTGTAACTCATGCAGGAAAAAAAAAAAAAAAAAAAAAAAAAACCTTTCCCTAGCTATCTAATTTCCTCATGTTAATGTGTTTGGCTTCTTTGATTGACTTGAGGATCTTGTCTGAAATTGTTAAACTGCATGAAAATTCCCACAGTGAAAAGTGTCTTCAGTCTCTGCAATGCCAGTTTGGAGATTTATAGTAGCGGTTTTAGAAAGCCAAGTTTAGATATTTAATTTTAAGCCTATTTTAGCCCACAAATCTTCCTTTTCTAGCTGTTACAGACAAAATAATGTTTGTGTATGGACAATACTGCACACTTCTCACCATTCTTTAATTTTGCTTGGTGTGACTGAAACCAAAATCTCCTACTTGCAGTCAGATTTCTCCAGTGGTTGTAAAGGTTGTAACTGCCAAATGTCCAACACCACAGTGATCAAATATGCCCTAATGTCGCCTTGGCTTGAACCTGTGCTACAAATGATCAAACACCTCTTTGCTTTCCAGTTTCCTTACAGTTCTTGATTTTGCAAAGTCAATGTAGATTAACTGTAAATATTATGTCATTCTTTTATAATATGTATACCACAAAACAATTAATAAATAAAGTCAGATGTAACTGTTTGAATTTATCCTTTTTGACTGAAAATTTACCAATAGACATCTGGTATTTTATGAAATAATAAAAGCAGCAAGGGAGTCCATTGCAGAAGTATGTCGGTATATATAAGATATATCGACAGACTGAAGAGGTTAGTGGATCCACATAAAAAAATTGGCTTCCATGGTAGATCCTGAAGCAGCAATAGTCAAATGGTATATTCTCCTACAGCTGCTTGAGGACAGAGAAGAGTTTATGTAGATTTAATAGAGAACACAGGGGAACACCTTTCCTAAGGCTTATAGATTTTGATTGTCATTCTTTTGGATTCACATATTCCTTCAGCACACTGCTAGTAGTAAGATTTGTTAAGGATTTGAGGAATAAAAGCCGGAATGCTTTTGCACTTTGCATTATATTCTTCAGGGTTTCTTTTTGGATTTACAGATTTAGCCTTTTAACTGTGGAAAGTGAAAATAACTGGAGCAGTAAGTCAGTGGGCATAGTCATCCTTTAACTGAAATGAATCAATACAAGATAGTTCAGCATTTCTGTAGTCTAAAAATAACAGACCAAGCTTAGAGGAGGGCAGTGTGAAAGGTAAAGGGAAAAACAAAACAAAACAAAAACACAGTGGCAAGCCAAACAAACCACAAGCCCCCATGATGTAGGCAGCAGTTATATGAGATTAGAAAGAAGTAGAAAATTTTATACGTACTTCCAAGGCCTCATGGTAACAGTAAGGTAAAAAATGTTTGTTTTTTTTTTCACTAACCACAGAAGGCTGGAACAGAATAAAAATACCTATAAAAGTAGTATTTGTCTGCTCTTGAGGACAAAATGTATTTTTTTATTATTATGGAATGTGTAAAACACTGAATAGAGGCTGTCCTTTCTTCTGTTTCCTTTCTTGTGTTTGGCAAAAATGGTGGTCATGTTCCCACTCCACATCTTTTTCAGAGAGCAATTTATGGACATCTCTCCATCATCACTCCATCACTGGGCCAGGCATGCATGCTCTGGCCCTTACATTCAAATTTTAAATGCAATAGTTCATCTTTTTAACCATTTTTAATACCTGTTTTAACCAGCAGCTGAACTAATTCAGGATATTTTTCTTCAAAAAGAGTCAAAACAATTCACAAAATTACTTTGAAAGCAGTCCATGGAAAATATAATCACTCTGAAGCAAAAGCCAGTTTATTATCAACTCAGAATTTATAGCTCCAGTAAGCTAATATATTTGGAAAATACAAACTGAATTTATTTATTTATTTATAGATATTATAACAATTCAGCCATTAAAAAGTCATATCTATAAGGTAATTTACAGTGGATAACTTCTGTGGGAGGAACTGCACAATTGAAAGAGACCAATGATCGTATGGAGGGAAACATCAGAAGGTGCTGTTCAAATATCTTTACATGTTCTTTGATTTCCTTTTCTGTGTTCTCCACCTTCCCTTCTTTTATTTGTTGTTTTGTGTTGCTTTGGTGATTTTTTTTTGTATGTTTGGATTGGGATTTTCACCTTGAAAAGTTCAAAATCAGTTATAGGTTTTGTTAAAGTTTGTATACCTGTTCTTGAGACTGCATTTGAATAGCAAATTTGTAACTCATAGTGCATGCAGAGACATCACACTAGCAATTTATGCCTGTAGTGACCTAAACAGCTGTGGAAAGATACTATATGAAAAGTCCCCATACTCTTCATCTGTGTGGATAGAGTAGCTCTGCAGACAGGTCTGTACCACAGACAGGGCCTGTCGTGTTGTATTTTTACAAATTACTTCACTTGGGAATGTAATACCAATACTGTCTTGTTTACACTCAGCTCTAATTGCCTTTTATTAAGACTCTTCATTTAAAAGATACCCAATCCCATTTACTTCAATACAACTCTAGTATCAACCCTTAGCAAATTCTAAATCCCTTTGGAAACATTTGATATTTAACTCTGTAGCAAAGTTTCAGAGAAATTACAAAGAGCAGAATTTGTGTTAGACTGTGAAATATTATTGAGAAAGCTGTGGTTGTATCAAGAGAGAGGTTAGAAAGGGCATTTTTCTTCCCCTGCTGACAGTGGTAAAGGGCAGAGCTCTGCCTGCATGGCTTTAAGAAATCACTGGGTTTAAGAAATTAGTTAATTCTGGAGGAAATAGGTTCTGCCAAATGAGAATGAGGGGTGCAGCAGGTACTGGGGTGAAGTCCCTTGACCTGACACCCACTGGTCAGCCTATGAGAGAGGCTGCTGCAAGCAGGCAGGTCTCCCTGCAAGTCAGCCAGAATCCTACAATGACAGAATGGTTAAGGTTGGCAGGGACCTCTAGAGATCAACTAGTCCAACCCCCCTGCTCCAGCAGGGACACCCAGAGCACGTGGCACAGGGTGGCATCCAGGCAGGTTTGGAAGATCTCCAGAGAAGGAGACTACACAGCCTCTCTGGGCAGCCTGTTCCAGGGCTCTGTCACCCTCACAGGAAAGAAGCTCTTCCTCACATGGAGGGGGAACTTCCTGTGTTTCAACTTGCACCCATTACCCCTCGTCCTGTCACTGGCCACCCCGAGAAGAGCCTGGCCCCGTCCTCCCTACATTCTCCCCTCAGGTACTTGAACGTCTTGATCAGATCCCCTCTCAGTCTTGTCCTCTCTAGACTAAGTAGGCCCAGCTCCCTTAGTCTTTCCTCATACATATGATACATGCTCCAGTCCCTTCATCATCTTAGTTGTTCTGTTTGTATTACTACAATCTAATTAGTATCCACTATGGAAGCATTCTCCAAAATGCTAGCAATTTCTGTGCCATCAGCTTCCAAGGCATTTTCCTTAGTATTTATTTTTTTAATATGGTGGGCGGGTCAAAGGAGAACAAAGTAGTAGAAGAAAGTGTATTTTTCCCTGTAGATTCATTGCCAGTGATGAAGCTGTTTAGCATTTTGGTCCAAAACACAGAAATTGCCATATCCTCTTCCTAGTACTTCTCTGAAGCTTTAGTTGTATTTCTTTATTGAAATCCAGAAATCTTTTGAACATTGCTTATATTGAGTTATTTTTGATGTTTATAAAATACCATATGCTTCAACAAGTGTAACATGTTTTACATATTTGTATTTATCTGAGTAAAAGGAATGTATTATGATTTTTAAAAGGTGTTTTTTGTTTTGTTTTGTATCCCCATTTCTCTTCCATTGCCAGCAGGACTTGTATATGTTCTCAGAATCTCAGGATTCACAGATACCCAGTGCTTACTAACACTGAATTTAGAGTTAGGGCTATGTAAAATATTTTTTCTTTAATATTTTATCAAATGCTTATACAAATAACATATACAAATGTTTTATGAGTCACCTACACATACCTTTTAGATTCCAAAAACAGTGATGTTAAACTAGATGTAGGCTGATCAGTCAAAATCATTCCTGAGTTAGAAAATGGAACATGAAACTACTTGAATTTTTTTCTCTGTCAAACACAGGAGTTATCATAGTGATATGTAATATTTGTTTGTAAGCCTTGTTCTGTGTTAAATGAAATCCATTGGCAAAATTTTGATGGGCCTCCACAAGAGAAATTCACTGAATCCAGGTATGTTAATGAAAAACGGAAGCTACTTGTGCAATGTAAATCATCGGGGATACCTACCAATTTAAGTTGCAGCTTTTGGGGCGGAGGCTGTATTTTTGTGCACTGCTCAGCACAGTGATACCTGTGAATAACTTCCATTATGCTATTGGAGCACTAATAAGCATAGTAAATTTTAATCAGGAAGAAAGAGAGGTAAGTGCTGCTGAAAGCTACTTCTGGTATTTAGATGCAGACAGATGCCTGCATATACTATACAGGAGTTTAATACAAACTGTTGAGGTTCAACTTATGGCAGCTCTGCTGCCGGCTTGTGCCGCACACGCTGCCCTGGCAGGAGAGATCCTGGGCTGATCGACTCCTGTTCCTCTTGGAGCTTTGTGGTCTGCCATGCCAAAGGCTGAGTCAAGAGTCTCAGTAGTCCTCGTTCACCTACAAATGGGAAGCTGTGTTCATGTCAGCAGACTGGGCGCTCCTTGCAAACTGTGTCCAGCTCGGTGCCACAGGCATGTGTCAGGTTGAGCTGTAGCAGACTAACCACATGGGTATGATATAGCGATTTCTTGGAGTCTTAGCGTCTTGGATTACCATCTTCCTGAGGTGGATAAGAGTAGAAACAGAAATAAAATAAAGCCCAGTCATGGGACTCCAGCAAGGCTTGGGATCTGATGGATGAAAAAATGAGTGTATTCAATGTGTAATCTTGCAATGAGATTGAGACAAGCCTTAGATATAAACTTAGGTATCAGCTGTAGGGAATCAAATTTTAATTGTCCAAAATATGCTTTGTATTGTGAGGAAGTTGAAATTACTGGCATTGGCATAAATGAAAACCCATGTTATAATCACCTGGTGTGTGTGTAGGCCTGAGACATAGGAAGGAATAAAAAGTAGAGTATCTGGCAATTACTGTGAAATAACATTTATTGAAGGCACTAAATATTTACAATTTGACTTGCAAGACTATTTACAAAGCAAATATCAGTAGCATATGCTGTCTTTGAAGCAGTACAATATACATGAAGATGACATGATACAATGACTAAAGGTAAAAAAGTGAGACAGAAGATAATGAATTAATGTTAATATAGTTTCCCCTTATGACCACCTAAAAGTGAAAAGAAATGATTCTTTTTATATAAATTGGGTGAAATTTATATGAATAAGTATTGTGGATGTCCCAAGACTGAAAGATTATACCCCAGTTTGTGAAGTGTAATAAATGTATTGTTCAAACTGGATGTATTTTGTTATGATGGCATAATAAAGCAGGTAGTGATCATGTTAGGAAATATTCCTAATAACCCTAAATTTGAGGATAAATTTATAGATATGACTGTAGTCATGGTCACATAACATGTCGTCTTACCTGACAAGTTGCATTGAAAATATTTTGAGTTGTATGTGGCTTTGGAGTACAAAGCAAGGTTATGAAGACCTATATTTTCTGTATGGGCCAAACACACAAATGTATTCTTTCAAAGATGAGGATTTTATATAAGGAGATTAGGATTTAGTTTGCTCTAAATTAAATTTGCTAAATTTTGTTTGTGCAGTCCAGTGATTAACTAATAATATTAAGTACACCTTTAATTTCCTTACCTGTAGTGCTCTGCTCTGACCTTCTTTGGGTCAGAGTGTTTGGTCAGGACTGAAGGTTTTTCCTTCAGTCGCGTTAAAAGGAAACTTATGGGTAGGGTATGCAGGACTGAGAAGCATAAAGCAGTCCTACACTTGGTAACACCCAGGAGGTATAGCTAGGATTTTGTACTGTTCGTATGAGCTTTGGCATGCTCAGCACCCCAATAAGACCCCCGAGAGGCTTTGCTGAGCTGGTGGGGAAGGGTGGCCTTGGTGGCTGCCAGGTGGAAGGCAGGTAGCCTCAGTGCTGCTGTGGTGCCGTACAGCATCTCCACACTGGTGGCTGGGCAGTGCCTCACCAGCCCCAGGTGGACAAGCCATCCTGACTAGCTGTTTTTTCCTCTACGTGTTATACTTTTCCAGGCTGGTGCTTTTTTCTCTCGAGTCCTTGAGCTAGTAGCCACTCCATTGCAAAAGTCTTGCCTCTGTCTGTAATTTCAACCCTTTTTTTTTTTTTTTTTTTTTTGTCTCTACAGACTTTCTCACAGTTCTTTTTGGGAGCTGGGGCCAAAGTGGTGATTTAGGCTATACTGAGGAGGGGGGAAGTCCACAGCAGGAGCTGCAGAGAGAGAGCTGCAATAAAAAGGAGATAATTTTCTCTCTCTTCAAACCCTTAATGCTTATAAAGCACTAAGAGTTTTTCAGTTGAATAATCTTAAGTGACAGTGAAAGTGCTTTAATTTTTAAATTGCCTATTGGGAGACTATGCCTTGTTAAACTTGATGAAATTAGTGAAAAACTCTTACAAAACATGTTTAATTTAAGCAAAAGAAATTCCAAAATGGCAGGTTCTAACAGCTGTTTGATTTTAATGAAGTACCTTTTTATAGCCAATGTGTTGTTGTTGGTATTGCTGTTGGGATTTTGATGATCCTGTGTTGCCAGGTCCTCTGAAAAACAAGAATCTGCGTGTAAGTGAAACTCATCCTTGTCTGATTCATTTTACCTCAATGATGTCTCCAATACATTTTTAGGCAAATTACTCTTTAGTTTATGTAGAGTGTTATTTGTTTAAACTCACAAAAGTATTTGTGCTAACATTTTTAATCAAATAGGTGATTGCATTTTTAATTGCTGTTATCATAGGAAGAGAGGGGGTATATTTATAGTTCCTTCTATTTAGAGGAAAATTTAGTGATTGTGACCCCAGGCAGTGTCAGCTTATGCATATCCATTTTCAAACATGTTCTTAATTGTAGAGTATTAAACATATGCATCTTGCTGTTTGAGCAGAGTAGCTACACATCCATTTTTAATTCATGCTCATATCTCTGATTGAGTGCTTCATTTCTTCGCATAAATAGCAGAACAGCAAAGCTGTAAAGTTTCAAAGTAATGTGCTTTAGATAGTCACACAACACAGCAAACACCCAAGAAGTGCTGTGACTTTAAAAATTTAAAAAGCTTTTAAAAATTTGTGGGTGTTAGCTGTGTGAGTCCAACCTGTGACCTCATAAATTAAGGCAGCCTGAGCCATGAAAATGCAGGGTACGGAATGGATCTGATGTAATACATGATTGTGCTCAGTCATCTTGGAATTAATAATTCTACAGTGTGGAAGTGTCATGTTTGAATAAGACTCTCGCTGATGCTGGACTGTTTTCTTTAAAAGCCATGATCTTTTTCACAAATGTGGGTACTATTATCTCAAAAAAAAAAAAAAGTCTTTGTTTACAAAAAGCACTCTAAATTAGTAGTCCATTTATGTCCTTAACTTGCCATTTCATGCTGTCAGGATGTTATTGAAACTAAACAAAACAACAGAGAGTCAAATGAGATTATTTCCTTTGTTGACTGTGCAAGTGCTAAACAAAAGGATTTGATCTCACTGAAAGCAATTTTTCTCTTAGCTGTGTTTCAGAAAACACAGCCACTGTTCCAATACCTTGAGTTAATGGTGATCTTGTATGTTATCCTGTATTTTGAAGAATGCAGTAGATAACAGCCTGAAAATATTTCCATAATCCAAAATGGTAGAGATTCCACGTTATCTGAAATTGAACAGGGAGATTTCAGATCAAATATACATGCCCAAGTGTCTTTTTCTTTTGACTTTGTTTTTCATAAAATCATCATCTCCTAAGAAAATCATCATATACCTTCAGACTTATGAACTTCTGAAATTATATTCCTTCCTGTTTAAACTTCGGTGTAAAAGTGGAGTCCTTTGCAGTAGATCTTTCCAAGGCATTCAAAACCAAATGATAGATTACATTTAGTTAATTTAGCGTTAAAGAGCCTTGTCAGCTCTCAGTAATACTTACAACATTAAGTTTCCTCCTTTTCAAACCATACCAATGTTTAACAAAAGCTGTGCTTGATTATTTTTGATAATACTGCATTTAGAGTGGCAACTTGTTCTAATAGTTGCATCATCTTGCAAGCAGATCACATCAGCTGCCTTCCCTGTTCTTTCTGTGCTGGTAGGTAGATGACCTGCTGACACAATCAGAGCACCGTGGCAGGACACTGTTGTCCTTAAGTGATTGCATTTCTCATGGTAACGAATTTGATTTTTCTTGATTTTGCAAAATGAGGTTTGGCACAGACAATCAGTCCAAAAGCATGGTGGCCTGATGTTCAGTGTCCATGGGAGACAAGACACTGCAATCTGCACCACAAATAGAACAGCAGACCAGTTAATTTCCATTTTTTTTTCCAAAGGAAAATAAACATTCAAATTCAAAGAGTTTTAGTGTGATTTTGATAAGATCAGCCGTAATACTTGGCTATCATTCAAGTGGCAGGGTCTAATTCAGATAGTAAAGAATATTGAAGTTAAGGTTGTAGTAGTATACCAACAAAAGTATGTTGAATCACAGAATCCCAGAATGGCTGGGATTGGAGGGGACTTTTGGAGATCATTTAGGCCAACCCCCCTGCTCAAGCAGGGACACCTGCAGCCTGTGGCAAATGTATAGAAATCATTTATAAATTCATATATATATATATATATATATATATACACATATAAAAGTAAAGGGTCAGTGGAAAATGTAGCTATTTAAATATATAGATGATGTTCTGTTTGTTAAAAGCACGGGGTGGAGACCGTACCTTATAGATCTGTTGAGAGCTTAGACAAAGTCACTTAAGCTCTGTGTGTTTGTTCCATGCAGGTAATAAATATAGATATAGATATATCTATAAATAGATAGATCTTTGCTTTTTGGCATCGTATCTTTATATGGAATCACAAAGCATTTTGAACTTACCAGCAAGAAGTGCTATGAAAGTATGAATACAGTGGTAAAGCTTTCATGTCAGTTAAAATCACCATACAGGTAGAGAGATGCAATCTAGTGGTATATATTCTGAGCAGGATATATATTCTGTATATATTCTGTGCCTTACAGGAAACCTGTGGGAAGTCATGCTCCAAGATTTTTTTTCCATCCATTTTGCTTAGTTTATAGCTATTGAGCCATTTGAAGGGCTATTTTCCTGCTCCTATTTTGCTAAGACATGCCAGTATTTGGGGTCCAGTGAAGAATTACATTGTTAAGCAAGTTCTGGATGTCTGATGTAAAAAACAGAGATTCTCGGGTTTAGAGCTAACTTGCATTATGGAGAACATTTAATTAATTGTTTTGTTGTAACTTTGAACATTCACAAGTTTGGCAAACTAGATTTCGAAATACAGAGTTTTAACCTCAGAATTTGAAGACCACCAGAATAAGCATGAGCTCTTATAAATATGGTTAATGTCATGCATATAATCTATCACAAAAGCTATAAAAAGTCAAAACCTAGATTTTTGTTTCAGAAAAATGAGCCAGAAAAAATATGTATAGAGTATTTGTTTTGCTACTTTTCCTTCCTGGTGCTGAGCTGTCCTCAAGGACAGGACTAAATGTGTGTGTATCTTTGTGAAGGATAAAAAGTAGTATAAAGTGATGGAATTAGACTGCATTATAATACTTGAGCCCAAATAGTATGAATTATGATTGCTTATTGCAGCTTATTTACTGCTTGGACAGCCAAAAATGACTATTAGAATCTCAGTTAGCCTCTTGAGAGCTGTATAGAGGATGTACAGTTCCTCTGTGCAGTCTGGACATGTACAGGGGCTAGGAAGTGAGAATTCAGTCTCTAGCCTTTAGGACAATTCTGTGGAATGTACAAGAACTAGTTTTATTTTTCTCAGAGACTCAGGATGACACCAAATGTAAGTGAATTTCAACAAAGCTGGCAAGAATCCTTGAGCCTGCATTGTAGCTAAGGAAGCTAGATCTGTCTGGAAAAAAAAGGTCAGAATGGAATAAAGTGCATGGGTGTAAATAATTAACATTGTGCAAAATTCTGCACAATGGATAATTACTAAAAGTTTTCTGAAATTGAAAGAATCATTCATGTAACTGTAACAATAGCTGTTGCTTGTAGTCCTAACTCTAGTTTTTGAGAGTGAGAAAGGGGCATTCTCACCGGCTCTGCTATTTCTCATGTGTGTTTTTTGATTAATGTGAGTTTTTGATTAGAATATTGAGAAACAGTGAGACTGATTTCTTTTCCTCTGCTGCTGATTTCCATTCCTGTAGTGAAGGAACAATTTTAACATTTTTGTTTGATCTTGTACTTACAATGAGACCAGTGGCGCACAAGTATGTGAGTGACCTGTGAGAGAGAGGCCGTTCCATTAGTTATTTGAACAATGGATACAAAGAATATACTGAGATTTTATTTTGAAACTTTGGGTATTTTATGGCTGTCATTATTTTTTTCCTCTTTGAGATAGTTCATCTATGATTGCTTAGTGTTACTGTAAGGAAAAAGAAATCTAAGGCAAATAATCTCGATGAAGAATTTAACTAATCTGAAGCTTTGAGTGATAGGCAGTTGTCAGGTCTTGTGACAGGTGTCCAAGAAGACCTCTTGGAACTTACTGCTCCCTTATTGATTAGCCATCCTGCTAGGAAGGAGATCTCTGGGACATGGCAAGTTTTGAAAATGCATGTTTCTTGTCCTGAAACAAATTTTCTGATTTCCAAAGCCATTTCCATGCTGGGTTGTGCCTGTATGCTGCATGAGATCCACCATGCCCCTGATTTCCTTCCAGGCTTTCTGTTTGCCCATGAGGTTGGCAGCACCAGCTGAGCTTTTGCTCTCCTGTGGATTGCGATGTGTTGTGTGGGCTTATACCAAGCAATAGGCCTACCCTGGTTATTCCTGCTTGCTTATTTCACCTTCTCGTCTCATAGCTTAAAAGTGTTCATGCCTCTTGGGCTCTCCGTGTGCAGTGGATTTTAATGATGAGGCTTGGCGTGCTGTTGCCCTGCCATGCATTATCGTTTTGAAAGTAATTCCTTCCACAGATACAGGTTTATATCGTTCTTTTTTTCTGCTTTAAATCAAATACAAATTGCCAAGAGATTACTAGATCTGTCATCACTGCCTATAGGCAAAACTTCTTAATCCCTGACACTTAATATTTACCTTATGCTATGAAACATCAAGATTAATATCTTTATACATTATACATTTTTATCTGGAGATATATATATATATATTCATATATACATGTATATAAAAAACCTGGGCTGTTCTTGTTATACCTATCAGACAGTTCAATTTTGAATCCTCCTACAATCTAGTTCTCCAGTGATACCTAGTGTCAAGAAATACTTTACATTTAATAATAGTACTTGCTTTATCCATGTTTAACTTGTTTCTTTCCTTTTTCATTGAATCAAATGCAGTGTGTATGAGTTCTGCTACCAAACGATATACAGTTTTGTGAAAAAGATCGTATTAACAGCCTGGATCAAAGACAAAAATGACTAGAATCTTTGAAATCTTGATGTTGTTTCTATTGCTATATAACTTTTTCGTTACCAAAGTAGTTTATCTTTAAACAATGCTTTCTTCTCCTGTTCTCCAGGATTACTAATTGTGAGAGAAGTTGGATAGCTGAGTATGCAATAATATACAGTCTCTATACTGTAACAGAGTTGTGGCTCGAGGCAGAAGACATGAAAAAATACACATCTTTTTTTCGTGACTTGTTCTTTTGTTTTAATAACTGCACTGTGTCATCTTCATTCACTGTAGAATTCAGCCTATAGAAAATGTACTTTACGATGTTATCATTCACAGGCAGATTCTTCTTTTCTTCCATGTTTCTCTAAAAATTTCTTTTATGAAATTGCTTGTGGGAGATAAACCAAATCTTAGTCCTAGGCAAATGTTTAACCAGAGTATTGTTTATTCTGAGCCTATGTTTAGCAACAGTGTTAGTGACTCCAACCTACACTTTTCTGAGGGACTGAAACCCAGATTTTTCCATTATTATGGTTTTGTGGGTTCAGTTCAGGAGAGAGTTTAGAACTGGTAAACCCAAGTATCTCACTCTCTTCAGAGTATCTCACAGTTACATGATTAATCCCCTGGAAGCCAGACCCTCAGTGCTGGTATTTCCTACTGAATATTATCAAGTAATATTAACTTTTGTCATCTACAATTACATAATATTTACATATTGTTTTACCACTGCTTTCTATAAGAGTTTGTAATCTTACAGAGTGTCTATATATTAAAATTTCTGAACAAAATCTTGTAACTGACATACGATTTCCACAGAAGTTCCTGTTAAAAGGACTGAGTTGATGTAATAGCTTCATGTCTAGTAAACTCTATCATTATATTGCAATCATTCTAGGCTACATGCCAAATTGAGTATGTTTATAACTATCGTTAGTAAGGGGTTTTTAATGAACAAACTACAATGTTCTTTCAAAACAAACACAGTTATAGCTGTTGCATTAAAGCAGTAAGCAGAAATGGGCAGATGAACTGGGAATATGAAAAAGAAATTAATGACACACGCTGCTTGGGTGGAGATTGTAACTTCTATATACCAACGACGGAGCTTAAGAAAAAGAGGTTGAGACTATACTTTCTAAGATGAGGATTGCTAAAGCTTTAGGAAAATACTCAGTAATACAGCCAAGAAGAAAAAAATCTGATGATAATTCTTGGTTCTTTTTAATATTATTCAGGGCGTCATCTGTAACCAACACTGAAGGAATAACGTGTATGAGGGTGAAAAGAGAAGGTAGCTCCTAATAGGTTGTGGTCAGTACAGCGGTACTGGCCTCAATGGGAGAAATCTTGCTGCTCATACAGGGGCATGGCTGCATCTCTTCAGCTAGTATTTCTTGGCTCCATATCCCTGTGCTGCAGCCTCATATTTGTAGGACAGGTGATTGCAGAAACAGTTACAAAGGAGCAGAAACAAGGTCTACCAAAATAAGCACTTGTTTCTCAAAATGGTCATGGCAGGTTTTTAGAAGAACAGGCAGATGGTAGCCTAGTAGAGCATAGTCTGGTCTCTAAGGGGTAATACTGACAGGGTGTTGTCTAAGACATAGAGTATGGCTTTCCAGGATCTTTACTATTATTCTTTGTAATATTGGATCACAACAAACATACTGGAAATAAACATATATATAACGGCTAAGTTTAAGTTCCCAGATCACAGAATCACAGAATGGTTGAGGTTGGAAGGGATAATGTTTCGTATCATTTTACACTTCTAAATGTTGGTGAGAAGTATGTTTTTATTTTTTCTTTTCAGTTTAATTAGGTATTTTGTTAGAAAGTTTCTTGACATATGAAACTACATTCAGTAATGAAGTTTTTTTGGCTTCCAAGCTATGAGGTAAAAACAAAGTAAGAATTCTGAAGTGTGTTTGTGGAAACATTTTAAAGGATGATCAGCTGAAATTATATTAAAAAAAAGAGAACAGAAATCCTGGTCCCACTGAAGCCAAAATGAATGTTTTGTTGACCTCTATAGACGTAAGATTTGATTTCTGGTATGACACCGCAGGAGCAAAATAGCTTGAAATTCCTGGAAAGAACATAAAGAGGATGAGAATATGATTACCTTGGAGGGTAAGCCAGAAAAATAGGTGTTTTAGGGGCATTTTGTCAGGGGAAAGTGGCTGACACACCACTCAAGAAGGCCAGAAAAATCCTCTTTGAACAAAACAATTTTAAAGACCTTAGAATTTTCGTATAATCTAAGGCCTTTGGAAACTACGGCACTGTTCATATAAATTGGGAAAATATGAGGAAAACTGTGTTTTTCCTTGATGTGAGTCTTGTACATTCATGGCAAAGGGGTGCTGGAAAAGCACCTCCTGTTCTTGCTTCTGTCCTCTGTTTCAAAAGAAATCTGGCCATACTTCTTACCCATCACAGACAAAAGTTCTTTTGGAGACGTAGTATAGATAAATACACTGGGATATAGTATAGATAAATACACTGGGATATAGTATAGATGAATTACAGACATATTGATTTTGGAATACATAAAGAATATTGAGGATGGATTTTACTGGGTGGAACCTTTTGGTGTGATTTATCTGTGGGTAACTTGTTAGAATAAATATTATCTGCGGGCAACTTGTTAGAATAAATATTATCTGCTTATGCAAAATTAATGCACAGGTCAACAGTGGCATGTAACCTAGAATTTGCTTCACTAAAAATCAAATTTGAAATAATTCCTATATGATTTTCTTTGAGAAATGAGTTCTTCTTCTTGCTAATCAAATAATGCATGGGCTCTTAGGATAAATTAAAAAGTTCTAATAAAACCTTGAGAAACAGTTCATGTATATCTGAAATATACACAGGTAGAAAAGATCTGTGAAATTTCAGAAAATCGGAAATATCGGTAGTAAGAAGTGGGTCTTTTAAAAGGTTTGAAAAAAAGATTACTTTTTAGGATGTTGTAGTTGTGTCAGGTATTGCGCATTTGGGCATCAGTTGCTGGAAGAAGCTTGTGAAAAAATCCTTAAATTTTGTCATTGGCTTTAATATAACACAGCTACAATTGACTAGTAAAATGGACACAGCTACAGTTGATTAGTAAAATCCATGGTCTGATGGAAATCATAGAATCATTAAGGTTGGAAGGGACTTCCAGAGATCATCTGGTCCATCTGAAGGTCCTCCTGCACATGCAGGGTCACCTAGAGCAACCTGTTCCAATATGTGCATTTCATTTTTGCATGTGTCCAGGAATAGATGAACAACTAACGCATGTCTTTGCTGTTCAAAGAGAATTTTAAGATAGAGAATAAACTTTTTCAGACAATATGTGCTTATTAGCTAAAAAAATTACGTGTTTGGATTGCCCCAAAAGCAATGATTGTTTTAATATTTCATTTTAATTTGATTTTTTTTAAGAAGTTCACTTTTATGTCATTTTTAAGCCAGGGAAGTACATATAATGGGAACATAACATTCTAAACTGATTTAAAAGAAGATAAATGTGTCAAACTTAATCTAGTTATAATTGTTTATTCAAATCCACAGTAGGAAGAAAATAATAATAATAGTTCCTGTGATTGCAATTCCTGTAAAATTTCATTCTTAACAATCATCTTAACAATAATAGAAATCAGAAATAGGAAATTTCAGTCTCAGCTACTGCTGGTATAGTTAAGCCTTACAAAATATCATAGGAAGATCATAACTTGTTACGAGTTATCATAGCTCCATTTCATTCTAGGAAATATTTTGTCCAGTCTCAGATGTGTTTTATTCTGTGCTTTTATTTACTGGGGAGAAAAAAAATAGAGAGAAAAAAAAATAGTCTCACTGCATTAGAGAATAAAGATTTGGTGTATTTCTTGAAATTACTTTCAGGGATAAGTTGATAAACATGATTAGTCTGCCTCTTTCCAGAGGGACCCCTTAGGATCACAAATAATTTGTATTCTTCCAGAAAAGAAAATTAAATGGAATCTTAGTGGATTGCAGTCTCTGACAATATTAGAAGGTTCCCAATCATGCTACGTGTAAAATTGATCCAGCAAAGTCTGTATTCCAGGCAAATGAAAATGTGTTTGATAATAACAGAACGGAGATGGTGCAAGTCCTCTGGAGAGGAATGTGTATAATATACATTTCGGGCAATGCTAGAACCTTCCATATCAACATCCAGGATTTTGCCCAGTCCTCAGATGAACTGCAGCCATTTTTTGCTATATCCTAATTATGCTTGTGGCCAAGTGTCATTTCCGAGCTGATGGGAATCTCCATCTCCCAAGATTACACACAGGTTTACTGATTTAGTGGAATATTATCTCTCTACATCTTCAAGATCTCAAGCAGTTGAGGCTGAATAGAAGTTTGGAACACTATGGCAAAGTAATAGCAATCAGTCTTTATTCCAGTATTAGCAATAGAGCAGTAAAGCAGGTTCCCCTTTGCCCAGGCATCATGAGATAAGTCTTTGAAAGCACCTAGAAGTTTTAATTCTTTTCTGTCCTCTTCCTTGTGTTTAAACTGCAATTTATATTCAAGCATAATGATGCTTCTTTAAAACATGCCATCTTACCCTTCAATTTCTGTGTTTATTTCTCTCTACCTCCTTTGTCATTCTTTCTGATTATTCTTTCTATGCATTTTAGTTAACATAAGTGCTAGTTATATAACTGTATTTGACATTCCTCTGTTGGACTTACTAATTTTCCATTACTCCACAAATAATAAAGAGAAAAATAACTAACATTTTAACCCCTGCAGAAGCACTTTAAGATGTTGACTTTCACCCTCTTTCTTGGGTTGGGTTTAGAATTATTGCGGTTGTGAATTGATGTAAAATCCAGAGATTTGGCTTAGGCAGCTTGCACTTCATGAAGCCTATTTCTGTGACAAGAACATTTTGTCTGCTGCTTGTAAGTATTTGGGGGATGCCAGGAGATGTGTTAGAAAAAAGCGTGACATCCACTTTTCAACCACCGTCTTGGTGACCCTCAACCCTCAGAGGTAGTCAAAATTTCTTATATTGACTTTATTAGCTTCACAGTGAGGGCCTTTGATTTTTTTTTCTTTCTTTTTAAATAGGAGAAAGTGAGAAGGAATAAAAGGACTTGTCTGTGATTGTCACTATATTTAAAGAAAAAATTCTGCGAGTGTCTACTGTATTACTAAGAGTAAAAAGGCACTTAGTAACAGAAAAGCCTCATGCTACGAGTGAACTCTAATAGCTAGTTAGCTCAACTGGACTCTAAACTGACAAGAATCTTATCTAGTGGGCCGAATCTATTTCCTCATATTATTAAAGTTGAACAAGAGCACTATACATTGGCGTTGTATTGCTACCTGGAAATTTCTGTGTAATTACTATACAAGCAGTTTGTTTTCTTTGCTACAGAAAGAGTGATCTTTTCAACTTATTTTTCAGTTCTTTCCTTGAGTTGTCCTGGCAAGGAAAACTTAAGAGTGCAGAGTTATCAGAGGTTATCAAGGAGGCAAAATAAGCTTCACTGAAGCTTCTAAGTGTGAATAAATGCATCAGTGGTTAAGTTAATGTTAAATTTTATTTCTTTTTATTCATCACTTTCCAAGATAAGTGTGAATTAGATGTCAAGATTAAATCAATGGGTTATAACTGTGTACAACTAAAAAGTGGCTGTTGTATCAGTTGATGGGAACATTATCAAATATGAACATAATTCTGAAGAAAAACAACACTGAAAATCACACAGAGAGTGAATCCAGAATCAAAGGACTGCTTTTTAGTGAGGAATCTGGACTATTGCCTTGGCAACCCAAGTTACTGCAATACTGTCAGTTGAAGAATATATTTATGTCTTCTCAAGAGGAATGGTAAAACTCCCACACAGTTTGGCTTGAGGAGGAATCGAGTCATTCTATTTCTGCACACATCTAATCATTCAGATTTTGGGGGGCTTAAATTAGAGTAGCCTGAGGACTGATACATGCTGCTTTCTGAGAAATGAACAGTGGCTTTTCACAGGAGGAGGATTGTCTGGAGAGTAGCATGCGATAGCTCTAGTGCTACCTGCCTACCAGCACATTCCTTACTAGAGAAGAAAAGAAAAGGTGATAAATAGGACTTATGCCTGTTTGGCTTCAGCCAGGGATTTTCCTAGCTCGGAGGAACACACTGATATTTTAAATGGCCCTTTATTCTAAGGCTGTTTGAGGCTGGCCATGATCCAGAAAATCAGGCTGCTCATAGCTGCAGTTTTAAATATTAGCTCTTATCTTCTATTCTGAGTGGTTCACTGTACTTCTAGTGCTAGCTTTTCTTGGCTGAAAATAGTGGGCTTTAAGTAGTTGAATAAATGTTTTTTTTTCCAATTAGTCTACCTTTTTTTTAAAAAAAAAAAAAAGGCACCTTGTCAAAAATTAAAATCTAAAGCTAAAAGTTAATGTCAAAAATTACAGCTTTGGAATCCATCTGGAAGTGACTTTGTGCCGAATTTATTTTTTGAATAAAAGAGTTTTCTCTTTTTTTTTCCTAAAGCTTTCGATTTGTTTTTCATAGGGCCTGTGACAATTAACTGCATATTCTTATCAAGTTTGAAACTCCCAACTGTAGAGTAGTGTTTCTATTAATTGATCACTGCTTAATGACTTTGAACTATCTCTGTTCAGAGATTATCTCTGTTGAAGATGAAAAATATCTTGTTGAACTGAAAAATACAGTGGTAAGAGTGACTTTTTTTTTTCCCTCAAGCCTTCTGGTGGCTTGAGTGCAACACATTAGATTGATGGAAGGGCTTGGGGAAGTTTAATTGCTGCATTATGCATATTACTTTTCCCTGGAAAAATGAGAGTCTTGGGGTTGTGATATGTGTAAAATCAAGTTGGAGATGCAGCGAGAAAATTTTCCCTCCTCCCTAAAACAAAGCTGTTTAAATGTCTCATGCTTATTTTCAGTAGTTTTTTCCCAGGACTGTACAATTATGATACTACAATTTCTACTTCCACTTCATGCTTTCCTCTTTTGATATGGATGTAATGATTCTTTATTGGATGCTAAACACAGCACAGCCAAAATCAAAACTTGTAAGTTCTGCTGTTGCCTCCACTCAAGTCAGAAGAAAAACTCTGTTGCCTTTTCTAGTTCATGCTTGAATCCCCAGTGTTCATATTAGATAAATACAAATGAAGCTCCTGAAGATCTATTCAAACACTCCTGTAATGTTATGGAAATCAGCATTTAAGCATGTACTAGAATTATTAACCACAGAAATTCAAAAATTCTGAGTCATACTACCGTAAAAAAAGTCAAAGTAACACTCAGTCATGTAAATCTTTCTTAGAAAGTATGAGATTATCAGGATAAAGCCACCCATTTAGGTTGCCTTTGTTTTTCTAACAGATTTTTCATGAGAAGAGTTGGTTACCTCCATGCAGTTGTGGTAAAAAAGCTTTAATGAAAGATGAAATTATGTTTAATTGCCATACTTAAGGAGTTGAGCCCACGGTGAGGATACAAACTATCCTTTGCAGTTTGGTCACAATAAAATCATAGCTATTGTTGATGATTTAGAAATTAAGTGTGCCTATCATTTGTTTGCTGACCTACAATCTTAAAGTCATAACCAGATGAAATATTCAAAGTAGAGCTGAGCTAATAAGATAAAAACATTTGAAAAGGTCCTTGAAGTGCACTACTAAATATGGATGCAGATGGCTTTAATGAATATTTCATCTAAGGGACCTTACTAATTAAGATCTACATCGCCAATGAAACCTAAAAAATACAGTGTTGATAGTTACACTTTTTCAGTGTAACCCTAGGTCACCTTTGTTATATGATCTATATATGGATTGGGACTGTGTTTTCTGGAATGAATAAAAGGGAATCCATAAATACTCTATTATTTTTACACTGCATTACTCAAGGTTCTGAGTGAGGTTTTAGTATTCTTTATCTGAAATAGGTATTTATTTCAGGAGCCCAGTAATTTGTATTTGAATGCCTGGTTTTTGGTCATATCAACATTTCTGAAGTTAGGTGCATGTCGGTCTGAAATTTCGTCAGGATGTAACAATTCAGACATTAACGTAGGGAGAAAAAAAAGCATCACTTTACTGCTTCCTCTTTTCATCTTTGTAGGTAAATTATTTTCTGTCTGAAATACAGAAATGCCAGTTTCAGAAGGAAAACATGAGCATCATATGAATGTCTTTAAATAATTAATGCAAGCATTTATTTGTATTTAATCGAGTTGCCAGCTTTAAAGTATCAATTGTGGTTCTAGTTCACATATGTGAAGTTTATCCAAAGTGTGTGCGTTACTTACATGATAATCTGAAGAGATTTGTATGACACATGGGTTTTCTTCTGGCCGCCTGAATGGGATGAATACAACTCTCTCTGTGCATCTATATATTTCCACTCTTTAATTGGCAAGTTAATTAAATGAAGTCTGAACCCCGTAACATTTAGTGCAGCATGAAAAAACAAACAAAAAAGCACAGGGCCAAAACAGTGCCAGATCTCGTTGTGATTGTGACTCTGTGGTAATGTGTTAAATCGAGCTGCTGTTGTTTTTGTTCCTACTCTTGTTGCTGTTGTGGCTATAGCTATCTGTGCCGTTGTCATCCTCAGGAGCTGCAACTGCAGACTGTTACGGTGTTGTAAAAGAGCAAAATATTCAGAAGTTTGGGTTGCAAACAGTGAAACTGTTTGGGTTGCAACAGCTTGGATGACCGATATAGTCTCTGTCCGTCAAAGAGTTTGTAGGTCCTTGTAACCACCAGGGCATAGGTGAAACTTCAAAGAACAGAGTGAAGATATTAAGCAGACACATGCAAGGAATATCCTGCAAGTGAGAGAACAGGGGATTTCCTGAGCCTGGTTCTGTGCTGTGTTCATTCCTGCTCCATCATTGAGAAGGAGGTCTGGAAGGGAAGAAAACCGAAGCAATTATTTTGGTGGCGGAAAGTGGGTTTCTTATGGATTTGTGAGCTAATTCTCCCATAGTACCCCGTGACCCACTGTGAGACACTGACTTTTGGATTAGCTAAAATGAAACGCTCAAGGACCCAACCACACAGATAACTAACCTGAGGCTTCACAGCAGCTGCAGAGGTGCCTGCAGTCTTGAGACAGCCTCTGTTGCAGAGCTGCTCTGCATCTGGAAAGCAAAACTGCATCTATATTAATCTATTATGCCTTTCTTCCTCCAGAGAAAGTGGTAACAGCAGGTTTTAGCCCTAAAACTTGTCCTAATGGCTCCTTAGTTGCTCAGGTCAATATGGAATATGAAGACCAGATTATTCATTTGACCTTGTTTTCTTTAAAGGAGATGATGAGCATACTCCATTCGAATATAAAACTAAGATACCAAATGGCACATCAGAAAATTACATTTAATAGCTGACGTTAAGACAAAAGGAAGATTTTCTTATTTTTTAAGGACAAAATCTTGTGGTGATGAGGAACACAACAACATATTTTATATTCTAAGTTCTATTTATCTTGAACATGCTAGAGGGGAGCAGGGATCATAGGTTTTTTTAATTCAGCATTCACATGATAGTGTTGTTAGATTTCTGATTAGGCCAAGGAGATGGGAGATCTGCTCTGTTCTGCTTGTCCAGATATGCAAGTTCCATGTATGCCTGAGACAGCAGCATCTCTAATAGGCTGGTGGCTTATGCAACTGCAGAGGATCAACAGGACCACTAAGAGATTTTATTAAAAAGCAACGTTTCTGCTATTTTAATAACAGCAGAATACTTAATATAAAATGTCATCAGTATCTCTGCTACTGTGCTGTTGCTGTAAGTTCTGTTTTTTTACTGCTAGTGTCACTGCATTTGAGTTTTATGTTATCTCATATAGTTGCTTTTAAAAAGAAATAATGGTAGAATACAAGAAGATTTGGACCACCATTCAGTGATAACCCTTTGTGTCAGCACAAAAATTTACTACAAGTTTTTGTGATAAAGAAGTTTTCTTTTTTTTTTTTTCCTTTTTTTTTTTTTCCAGGTATCATGATCAACAGGATGTTACTAGCAACTTTCTTGGAGCAATGTGGTTGATTTCAATAACTTTTCTATCCATTGGATACGGTGACATGGTACCTAATACATACTGTGGGAAAGGAGTCTGTTTACTCACTGGAATTATGGTGAGTGTTCCTGAATTTATTTACCGGATATGAGATTAGGTTTGCTGGAAGTAGCCCCAAAAGTCTTGGCTATCGTAACAGAAAGGTTGCAGAGTGCGTAGGCTTAACTCTCACTGCTCCCACAGTCCCTTATTCCGTCTTATGGAATGGAGGGCTTTTGTCCTCTAGAGTTAAAAGGAAGAGCCATGTAATGAAATACAATAAAGCAAATTCCACCCTGATGTAATTCGCAGCTTCAAAATCTCTATAGTGTCTTTCATTAAATGTTACAATGTCACATTTTCTTGATTGTCTTTGGACTCATGTGATTGCACCACTGATAATAATGAACCTTCTGATCTGATGTTTGCTTCTGAATTTTAAGTTACTTACAGGCACAGAACAGTGGTCTTGGCAAGTGTACTCAAGCTTTTTTGCTTGGGCATAGTTTTCTACATTATTTCTTGTAAGTCTAACAACATTAACAGTCCATAGGTTTCCATTGCTCTAAGTTTTTTTATGTAGTGCTGTTTCCTTGCGAAATTTTGCTGACCATTGATAAAATGCGGCAACTGTTATTCTGTACATATTCAGTACATGTTTATGGCTAATTTAGTTTTTGTGTGTTGCACCATTTGGCAAAAGAAGCAGTTCGCAAGGGAGTAGGACTACAAATTGCTATGTCATGGAAACTTCTGCAAATCCACAGTAACTTAGTAGCAGTAAAGCTCTTTAGCCTGCCATTTCCCTCTGTAAAAAGCTCCTGTGTAAATTTCCCTGTGAGTGAGAAAAATAGAATGGTCATCATAATATATTACATCTGATAGTAATAAGTATATTTGTTTCTGCTTTCTTATCTATTGATTGTAATGCAGCTCAAAGATCTATCTTCTGTTAAACAGATATATAGAAATTTTGGCCGAAAAAATAGTGGCAGAAAATTTCTTCTTTTTGACAGGTGCTGTGGTAATTTTGTTACTTATTAAAATAAGTATACTGTGTGCAAAGAGTAAAATGGATTAATGCATTCCTTTGTTGTTGAAAGTTTCTTTTCAAATGCTTTCTTATTTTCTGAATTTTTAACATCTTGACAAACATCAAGTCCTTGACCTTTATGGAGAAGGATTGTTAGTATGTCTTGGTGGTGGCAGCACCTGCATGTCTCTTTAAATACAGAGTTTTAATTTAGTGGGAAAACACAGGCTGAAGAGGAATGACTCAGACAGCGTTTCTAAAGGCTGTTGACTAAGCTCAAATCTGCCATCTTCTGGGGTACTTGCCTTTGTTCCTCGATCTCAGAAGGAGATTGTTGCTAAAGAGGATTAATAGTGCTGTAAGTTCATTAGGAAAAGAGCCCAAGTAGCACATATTGCCACTGGGATGTGCAGAAAGGGGACACAATTCTGTTATAATACTTTTTGTCTTCCCAGAAACCATTTAGAAGTAAAAAGCAAGCAAATGCTTCAGGATACAGTTATCAGATCATTATCTCTTCTCATTACCGTTTCTGACTAGGCTTTTCTTAACAAAACCAGCCGAATTCTGGGTTAATTTGAACTGTGAATATACACTCAAGACAAATTGTTCAGCCCACTTGGCATTTTCTGTATGGGAAAAAAAAGGTACAGTAACAGAAATCTTAGGAGTTCCTGCTGAAGTGCAATGAGAATATAAGTATTGATACAAATCATCCATGGATTTAACTTTGCTACCAGCTTTATGTTGATGTAAATGACATTAGCACTCAGATGGGTATGAGAGGTTTGATGGCTGTGGGTAGCCTATTTGATTTTATTATAATGAGAACAAGGCAAAAAGGAAATCACATAAATGTTCTCTTTAATTTTTTTCAAGTGTTATTCTGCACACTGGTGAATGAACCACACAGAAGGTGAAATTATAAGCCATATTTGTCTTATGAATGTCATATTTACTTATGAGAGCACCATTTGGCTTATCTGAAAACTGTTTACAGCAGTTATTTCCACTATTTTGGAGAAAAGCTTAAAGTGCTGAAGTGCTAGTTAATATACTGGTTAATACTACATCTGCATATATAGCTTTTCTTTTTCACCACTGAAACAAGATCCCTTTGAAAATTTGGTATGTAAAATGTAAAGATGGTTCTCCCCTCTCTTATCCCCCCCCACTCTGATTTAAACTTTCTGCAGATACCTTGGAAGCACTACGCTGAGTGCTTAGAAGTATGTATATGGTCAGAACCACGAGATAATGAATTTGGGATAAATGCCTACAAAGACAAGAAACGGGTTAGGTAGTTAGAGAGTCATGTTAAAACAGTATGGAAAGTCTTGACCATTAGTTGCATTTTAAAGGAAGTCAGTAATATGACCTTGGGAAACTGTCATATTTGACAGAAAAATTAAGGAGCAAAGAGACAAATCCAAATGTTTTGGTAAAAGTTCTGAAAGATATTCGATATAAAATGGTGAGTATAGTAATGAAGTTTAGGCTAAAAGATCTGTTCAAGACCAAAAAGCTCATACGCTTTAGATATAATTCTTTAAAAATAGCTACTCTTTTGATAACTAATTCATGTTTATGTGGAAAACATAAGATCCTAAAAGAACAGATTTACAAATTTGCTTTTGCAGAGGAAGGATTGATAAGCTAATTAAAAGACACACCAGAAAACCTGTGAGGTGAAAATAACAAGTAAAATAAAATTGTTTGTATGGGTTTTGGAGAAAAATGAAATCTCTTAGCATCGTTGTTAGACTTATGTGACCAGTACCCCAGGAAGGCTCCTTCTGTGTCCTGACTGTGTTCACAGGAGAGCACAGGTGCATCCTGACTCTCTTCCCACCTCTGTCTCAGGAATTGTTTTCCGTGGAGTGGAAATAGAACTGCGCAGGTGGAACCTTGCATTGGACTCCAGCCAGGGAATTTGACTTTATGCAGTCTGCTGACAGCACCAAGTTGTGCTAGATGTTAAAACTGATAGCTATTGCTCTCTTGAGACATTGGTTCAAGCTACATGTTTTAAATTCTGCAAATACATACTCCTAGAAAACAAGATGAACTTTAAATACAGTCTGATGATGCTAAAAGAAAAAAAAAAGCACTTGAGAATCTTTGAGTAAGACAATAAAGAAAGAACTCTAATTAATATATAAAACTCTAATTAATATATCAGAACAGTTTAACCAAGCAAAATAAAATCATGAGTCATTTGGCTTTTGTATAAAGAGGGGAAATACCAAAAGAATAGGTTTTACCATATTGAACAACTTTATTTCTTATCTTGCAGAGCACATAAACATGTGAATCACTAATAAAGGTTTTAAAACAGGGCAATACATGTGGTGCATACACAGCATCAGTGGTACCACATAGCAGCTCCGCAGATGCTTTTTATAGACTGGCAGGAGAAACTAAACCGGCCTAAATCACCTGTGTTTTTCTTTGATGGAACTTCACTTGGCAGCAATAGGAGACTGTGGACCAGGTAGGCCATAAATGCAGTAGTGAATGTGCCTGCTACCTTCTCTATACATCAGGCACTCAGAGAGTGATGGATGAATGGAGGTATGAGTGCCATCTTCTGTATCAGAACAGGGAATGGAAGAGATGGGGAGATACGCACAGTCTTTACTGCACCGTGTGACATATCTGATTTTTGTCCATCCACAAAACATGCAGTGGTCGTCAATGCACACCCCAACAGCCCTCACAGCTATGGTCAGCTATGGGTACAGCACTTTGCTGCACCACTTCCAACATCAATGGCGCTACTTACATATGGACAATGTTTTCACCTGAAGGACATTTTATAGCAGCAGGATGTCAGAGAGTTTTGCCAAATTTTCCTTGCTTTATGAGGAGTATGCAAGTATAAAGACAGCAAAAACAGTTAGTAGAAAGCTAGTAAACAACAGTAGAAACTAGTAGAAGTACAATTTAAAAAAAAAAAAAGAAACATGAGTAGCTATGGGAAGATGCATTATAATTGACTATGGAATGGGAAGAATGAGAATGAATAAATAATGTAAAATATATGAAGAATATGGAGGATATTGAATACCTCCTTGCCTAGTATGAGAACAGGAAATCTGATTGGCTCCATCATTAGCCATTATATTGGGAATAAATAAGTCTTTCTGTCATTCTATGCAATTCATGTTGCTAAGTACTAAGTTACTAAGTAAATCTATATTTAAGGATATTTTTTACAGATCTTTATGAGATTTTTGCAGTTATACAAGATAAAATAATAGCAATACATTCTCATGGTTTCAAATACATGACTTTCTGCAAGGTTTGAGAAGGGCCATTTTGCCTCCTGAGGAGCAATGCTAGAAGCAAGCAGCAGACTTGACAGAACTTTTAGATCAAAACTATTTTTCTACAATAAAAGGAGTGAGTTGCAACTGTTATAACTGTTCAATCACCGGCTGCATGGTGTGGCTAGCTAAAGCTTGAATTAAGATAGTTTTAGATCAAATAAAGATCCTATGGGATTTTCCTGTTGGCCTCATTGTTTCTGAAACTGCAGCTAAAATGCTACTCTTGTTAAATTGAACACCAGAGAGCTGATTAAGCAAACACAGGGGTGGGTAAGCAGGAGATAAGGTGTTTCTTTTTGAAAATTTTTACATAACATTTTTTAACTCCTGGATCTGAATCCCATTTGAGTTAAAGAGTAATCCCATTCCAGTTAAAGAGTAATTCTTTAACTGCAGAGTTAACATTGCCTGCAGATCCTGGGAAGATTCCCAAGTAAAAGGAAAGGAAGGTAAACATCATATTTAGTGGAGATGTTTGAAAAATATTTTATTTTTTAGAACTTTCCATGGATAATGTACCATAAATTATTTTGCATAACTGGCTAGGTTATTGTGGGATTCTTATGAAACTTTTCTTTACATTGCTTAATTCTGTAATTAGGTGGACAAACATGGAATTTTTTATGAAACACAGAAAAATATTTGGAGTTATGCTCAAAGAGCTAAAAAGATATTATTAAGACTAATACACTACCTTGTGAGTATCGTCGAACTGTAAAGTGACTCAGTTTCCTGAATAGCAGTCAGAGGATAGTAGGTTGTATTGCCATTTGAAGGTTTACCTAGAATATTCTTCACATTTATCAAGAACTTGTAATATTTTTATCATTTCTTGTATCTAGTGGTAAAAGGTCAGAGCAATGAGGTGCACAGCTGTGTCAAAGAGAAATCTACTGCAAGAATTTAAAAATCGTAGAACATAGCTTGGTTTTTACTTCCCTGAGAGTACAGGAAAATGTGAAAGGCCTTTCCTGTAGTTTGGTGGCATTTCAGGTCCATTTCTTGGCTATATACTAGAATATAATTCATCTGATTGTGAGAATTCAGTAATAAATTAAGTGAACTCAGAGTTCAGAACAGTTTGCGTTTGTTCCTCCTAACATAATACAATGCAAACGGATGATGTGTCAAGGAGAACCATACAGTGGAGAAGACAGTTAATGATGCTTGAATTGTTAGGGTTGTAGTAGTGCAACTTGGGCTGGTCAGATTTTTTTTTTTTTTCAGATCCCTTATTATTGTTCCGGTATACCAGTTTGCCAAAATGGAAACTTTTCTCGGGAACATAGTTATTTCTGAGTTGTTATGACTATGTCTTGTTGGAATGAAATCTTCAGCTGAAGTAAAGAAAAATAAAGAAGAACATAAAGTTTATAATATGAAGATGAATAACTCCTGAGAGAAAAAGGGAGTGTGTAAATGATCCTTGGGGTAGTTAGGTTAATAAACTGGGCTATGAAGGAATGCCAGAGCAGTCTTCGGTCTCCATTTGAATAAACTAAATATTCTGGAAGCATCCAGGTAACCATCTTTCAGAACTGGAAAAAAGAAAGCAAAAAAGACTTTCACTGAGAAGGCTTTAATTTCATCCCCATAGAATAGGGAAGTTTTTGAAATGTCAGAGGACATAGAAACTGCTTCACTCTTAGATCTAATTAGGAATTATGGTTGCATATCAGCAAGTTCAAAGGCAGTTTGCTGTTCATTCAGTTATTGACTGAATGAACAGCAATTCTCCCAAGATATTGTTGTTTACATAAATATGGCTGGAGCAGAATGTTATTGTGGGAAAGCTGTTGCCTTGTTTTGAAAATATGTAATTTGATTTGGTTTCATCAATACTTTTGGATTTTAATAGAGCAATTGTCTGAGAGCTTTTCTAGCTTTCTCATGAAAGCTTTCTATTTATAGTCTGGGGGTTGCATGATTTTCTGTGAAACACTAGATACAAGCATCACTGGTAGCCTCATCCTGAATTATTAAACTAATGTTTCCCATAAGCTTTGTAGGCTATTCAGACTGCTAGTTAAAGGAAATCAGGTTTCACCTTCTTGTTCCGCAAAGAAGTTTTGCATGCCAGGCAGCACAATTTTATCATGACTGTCATGATCTCCAGTGGACCTTTCAGCTGTTAAGATGATTGAAGTCTTCCCATGAGCCATGGGATGCGCTCATTTCTTGGGCTTGTCCAAGATGTATAGTTTAACCTAGTAGAAGAGAATTTGGTTTTCACAAGCCATTACTTCCAGTGCTGTCCCAGGAGCTTCCTCAGTACTCCTCTTGCTAAACTAAAGAAAAAGAGTTTATTCCATGGCTATCACTCACCTTCCAGTACACCTAACTGCTCATCTGCCCTATTGCAGATAGAAGCTGAAATTTTGCAAACAATGTCTCACTGTGATACAGACCTACAAACTCCATTAAAGATATTAGTAGCTAGGAAAAATATTTAATATATGGAAGTATAAATAATGCAAAATTATTTTAGGTCTTGTTTTTGGCTGAGATAGTATAGTTGTCTTATTACTCCTCTGTTTCATTGTTGCAAGATTATATCTCTCTCCCAGTAAACTACAACAAACGCAAAACCAAGTTTATATGATAACATTTCTATACCCTCTTTTTTTCATGGGTGGGTTTCTCCATCCTCAACTTCTGCATTGCTTGTTTTGGAGAGGTATTTTTTCTTTTTCTTTTTTCTTCAAACTAGATCTTTTTATTTTTTTTTCCTCCCTGGCTAGTCCAGTAAGTCCACCTTCTAGAAAGTCAAATAAGCAGAGTATCTGTGTAAACTCTTACAGGCTTTTTATTTTATGCAGAGCAGCAGGAGGAATGCTGTGCCTTTTCTGGTGCAGAGCTAGATTTCCCACCAGAGCCATATGTCTGCAAAGCGGACCTTCTTTCTCCCTCAGTGGATCCCAAGAGATAAGAGCAAGAAATGTGGCAGCTGCCTTCTTTCAGCTACAGACAAGTATAGAAGGACATTTCTGTGACAAGTTCAGCACCAAAGACTGCACTTCACCTCCAGTCCAGCTAAACCAAAGCTGCCAGTGAACTTTCAGCAGAGAGACGGATATGCTGTATTGCTTCCTTTCTCACCAGTAGCACCCTCCAGGCATATACATATGACCTCTAGGCAGTTAAAGTAGTTGCAGAAATTGCCCAATTCATTGCTGTCATGTAAATGCATTTTGGAACCTTACCAAAGAAGGAAACAAGTGGAAATGCCAGAGGCATTTACATAAAGATGTGTAAGGTGTCTTGAATTCCAAGCTTTTAAGCTGCTGACCAAATGGTGCTTTCAGTGCAGCTTCTCAGACAGTGGTGACTATTCTTTGCCTTTGCTTTTAAAAATGACAACAAAAAAGCATTCCAAAACATAACCGTTAGGAGAAGACTTCCCAGTATCTCTCTTTGGTTGTCACTAAAAGTGGGCCCTTGCTGGATGCTAGACGCAAGCACTCGACATTGTCAAAGTCAGAACAGCGCAGTCTTGTGCTCCCCATGTACTGTGTCAGTATGAACACTTGCATACCACAGGAAGAGCCTGAGCACTTGCAAACCACAGGAAAGCAGGATATCTGTACTTCATAGTTTCATGCTCATCAGATACGATTTCAGTCACTGGGCAAGACCAGCCCTCTAGAGCAGCTATTGCACTTGAGCATTACTGCGTCTGCTGAAATATAACGTGATCTAAATTCTCTGTGATAGCTTTAAATTAGTTAGTTAGCTCAAGACTGGCAGTGTTGATGATGACAGCAGAAAGCTCAGGGTAGGCCACATCGGCAAAGAGCAGGATAGTGGGCTGATAGAGTATGTAATGTGTGTTGTGATAGGTATCTCAGCAGAGCACAATGGAAGTTGAAGGAGAAGGATGAAGCTAGGTCTAGTGTTGTGAGGTGTAGAGGATAGACCTACCGTCTTCATACATGATTTATTTTTCTGTAGAACTTGTGAGCTCTGTCAGATCCCATTGAGTCAGGTGTCGTATAAAGGCTGGAAAAATATGTGGTTCTAATTCCCAAATGACTTATCATCCCCATGTGTGGAACCAGCTTACCATGTAAAGAAAGAGAAGACCAAGGAGGTCTTACAATGCAGTATTAGAACAGTGATCCGGACACACAAAAAATAGTATCACCAAAGTATCATCATGGATTTGGCTAAATTTTATAGTAAGTTTTATAGTAAGTAACTAGTATACTAAAAAAGGGGAGATTTGAAAGAAAACAATGAATTATATTTTTATGTGTTTTCTAAGTCAAGAGATACTGTGAAGAGCTTTGTATGAAAGTTTTAAAAGTGGGAAATGAATGCTGGCATCATGAGTTTACTAGAGCCAGGGAACTGCTGCATCCCTACTAGTGGAATGGAAGAACCCAAGGGCATAAAATAACCAAAATGAGGGCAAATGTTCTATATTTGATGCCACAGAGAAGGAAGTGAAGGAAGTAGAGGGACACAAGGCAAAGTAAAATAGTAAAAAATGACAAGCAAAGAAATTAACTGTTGCAGTAACCCCTTGATTATGGATATCAAAGATTATGGATATCAGATCAAGGGAGGCGATCCTGCCCCTCTGTGCAGCTCTGGTGAGGCCGCACCTGGAGTACTGGGGATATCAGTACAAGAGCGATGGGGAACTTTTGGAGAGGGTTCAGCGTAGGGCCATGAAGATGATTAAGGGCCTGGAGCATCTATCGTATGAAGAAAGACTAAGCGAGCTGGGCCTGTTTAGCCTGCAGAAGAGAAGATTGAGAGGGGAGTTTATGAACACAAATACCTGAGGGGTGATTGTAGGGAGGATGGGGCCAAAATGTTCTCTGTGGTGGCCAGTGACAGGACAAGGGCTAATGGGTACAAGTTGAAACACAGGAAGTTCGACCTCCCTGTGAAGAAGAACTTCTTTTCTGTGAGGCTGACAGAGCCCTGGAACAGGCTGCCCGGAGAGGCTGTGGAGTCTCCTTCTCTGGAGATCTTCCAAACCCACCTGGACACCACCCTGTGCCACGTGCTCTGGGTGTCCCTGCTGGAGCAGGGTGGGTTGGACTAGATGATCTCTAGAGGTCTCTTCCAACCTCAGCCACTCTGTGATTCTGTGTGATTCTATAATATGAAGGAGGTATGTTGTTTTGTCTAAGCAGATGAAAGGATGTTTGTAACTATTCAGGAATAAATGGCAAGATGAAGTGTTTTAGCTGTGTGGACAGATAGGAAAAGATGGAGTTTATGGAGCAAAGTGAATAGTAACACTAAGTAATAGTTTTAAAATTTGGGATGGGATGTTCATTTTAGCATTTTTTTCAGTTCCTAAATTCAAAGTATAACTTAAAATGCAGTTAATTTCATCTTTCTTTCCTTGCTGCTTTGAAATAATGTAGGTGTGGTATCAGAAAGCCTACACCTATTGCCAAATTCTGTTTTTTTCTCTCCTCAACTTGCCTGTGTTCATTTTTCTAAGAAACATCTGTCATTATACAGACTTGTGTACCTGAAAAAAATGTTTAACAATACCTAAAAGAATTTGTGATAATCAAACTCCCACAAAATTTTGTTTTCTATGTATTTGTGTCATCTGCTTTCGATGGTTGCTCACCTACCGATAGTTTTCGCAGGCTATGGCTTACTTGAATGAGCACTTGAACCTAAGTCATCATTTCTTGTTAGCTATAGGAGCAGAATTTTTAAGACTGGAGCTTTGAAGATTGTTCTTAAGTTGTTTGGAGGCATATCAAAATGTTTTCATATAGGCTAGCAGCTAAGTGGATCAATGGTCAAGGAACACTCCGTAGAGTATAAATGGCTGTAGACCTTTTGCTTCAAGGACAGATGCTCACGAATGCAAGCTTTGTATCATATCATCAGAGATTTGATGCCACTGTGCAGTAAAATCCAATTTTGTATTTGTTGGTCTTCCTGAATGAAAGGCAATGTCATATGTTTGTTTTCAGACTTTTTACCTAGGTCTGATGCAAGCCACTTAATATGAAGCAACAAACACATTGCATCAAATACAACGCATGGGCATTTAGGTTTACATACTTCAGTTTCAGCACACTGCAAATCAAAGCTAGGCACTGCTTAGCTTACAGATGGCATGTTGGTCTGGAGCATTTCTGAGAGGCCTGTTTTCAACAGCCTGCTCTGTTGGGGCTTTTCCTGTTTTAGTAGGTAGTTCTGCTTGGCCTGTGCATAGCTTTCTGGAGAGCAGAGGAATCCAGATCAGCTTTTGCACTTGGTAGTTGCTGACAAATCCTTGACCATACAATACTTAAAGGGGAGCAGAGGCTGGATGGTTAATTCTTTTACTAGCTTCTAGCTTTAATCAGAGCAGTCGGGCAGTATGGGCAAACTGTGACTTTGGCTTGCATAGGATGCTTACGTGCTGTATGTTGGATGCTGTGTGTTACAATAGCTTGTGTCCAGGTTTTTAATATTCAGGTGTGTCTGAAGTAGCACAGTTTGTAAATGGTTAATGCTTTGTGGGAAAGCTTTTCTGCACTGGAAAAATGAGAAATTTGCACTTTAGAAAAATTGCAAAAGATGAATCATCTCTCTTTCAATTTTGCCTCAGATCATTCAAAATCTGAACAGTGACTATAAGTGAATGATTTTTTGGGAGGGAAAGGGGTTATTTTGGCTCATCTATTCTGATGTATGCATCTGTGAACACATTTACTAATGAGGACAAACTGCTGCTTTTTCCTTCTTGTAAATCTGCAACCTACCTTGGCCTTTTATTTTTGCTGACCCTTGAATAGACAGTTCAATGGGGTGGAGAGCTTGCATGATTTTCACCTGTATAGTTGTAGCTAATGTTTCAGAGGCCTAATGATGAACATTACGCATAACCTTTTTTTTTTTTCTCTCCAGCTTTGATATACTGGAAGTCCCAAGCGCCCTCAAAGACATGTTCTTTACCAACATAAAATACACAATTTTAAATAATACTATAATAGAAGTGACAGAGGCTTGACTGAAAAGTACAGATTCCAAGTGTTAATACCAGCCTCAATACTTGAAAATTTGTCCTTCCATTTTCCCTTTGCTCTTAATGATATATAATTCCCCTCAAAGTTGAGCAGGAACTTCAATCAGTGATTTTGTTTGTTATTTAATTGAACACAAGATAAATACTATTAGATTGGATATTATAAGATACAGTAATTTAAAAGAAGATCTTATTCTCAAAAAAAAAAGACTTTCTTGGAGTTGAAGCATGGGCTTTTACTTCGCCCAAGTTTTTTTAATAGGAAGCCAAAGGCTTCTGCTTTTTTTAGTGTTGGTAAAGAAAATACTTGCCTGTGTGAACACGAACTCATTGAATTCATGCTTCTTTTAATGTGAACAGGGATGTGCCAAAATGTAGTGAGTATGATGTTACCATTTTTAAAATAACTGTACTGCTCGTGTTTCATGGCTGCAATTCAGGATAATTCTCACCTTATTATTTTTAAGGATGCTGAGCTCTTTGGGAGAAAACAAGTAAAAGTGCAGAGCAGTAACATAAAATATTAATTAGAATCAAGTACATTAAGGAGTATTTCAATGTGTTATTCTGTGAGCTGTTAGTTTTTTAATGAATAATTTGCTCCTCTTCAAGGTATTGCAGAAAGATAGACAAGCAGCCAGAGTTTTACTGCTGTTTTTCACAGAAATGTTAAAAGAGCCTGTTTTTGTATCCTGAGATCATGTCATATCCCATAATGCCGAGAGCAAGAGTAATCTGAGTGGAAAATAAATTGTAATTTGGAGATATGGAAGCTCACAGGCCATACAAACCGCAGCTGCATTAGCTATTTTCTTCATTAACATTTAGGGAGATATGGGGAAACAAAGAACCTATTGTATCTCCTTTTTGCCCTCATCTCACGATTACAGAGTGAGCTGCTAACTACCTTACCTACATGGGCAACTACAGCAAAATTATAAGGACTTATTTGAGAACTTCCTGAGGGCTATTGGAGGATAAACTCTGACAGATCAGAACTAACGGAAGACGACAGGTCCATGTGAGGGAGCAGATGAATTTATTGACACAAACTACCAGCAGATTGAAATTGGAGACTAATTAACTGGAGGCTTTCACAAATTCCTTTAGGTTCATTAGGAATGAAGAGGGCAAGTGCTGCATTTTTTGAGAGCACTATGCGAATAAAGACTTAAAATTAGCTGGTTTGTTTTGGCATCTGTGTGTGTTCAGTAGTGGAATTTGCACCTCCAAGATAGGTTCAACAATGTTCTATATTTTCTGGAGATTGTAAAGCAGGTATAGAGGAGGAACAGGGTGAGAGTAAGTAAATTTATGAGAGAAATCTAGAAAGGGTGGAAGAAAGCTGTGTGACTTAAAATGTAGTAAACTTCAAGCAGAAATGTTTTTTCCTCTAGAACAGCAACTGATACCAATGCACTAAACAGCTAGATTTAGGCGAATCTGGAAGTTAAACACAGCTGTCATATATTTCATTTGGTTTTATATGTAATTTCTTAAATCATCTGTGAAGGATGGTTTAACAACAACAACAACAAAAAGTAGAATTCAGGAGCAGTGTCAGAATAAATGGTACCAGGAGCTGCATGTAGTACACTGTTTGTAGTTACCATACTCGTTTTAGTTTCCTGATGAAGGTACAGTCGTTTCATAGGAACTGGCATCTGCTGGCTTTAGCCTATTATGACCATGCATATAAATACTGAATTTATGACAAGATTATCTTTAGACCTTAAAGAAAATCCTAAGAATGTGCGTGCTAAGTACTAATCTAATCTAATTTCTTCCTTAGCAATTGCTATACAGAGTAGTCAGTTGTTAAGAACAGGATATTCTGCCTTTATTTACTTACTGAAATTCTGAATTTTAAAATTGTTCTGATTGCCTCCTTTGTTTATGCGGTAGAAATGGGATGTGTTTGAATTTTCAACCTATGCAGAAAAAAAAAAAACCCAGAACTTTTAAATGATGCTGCTTATTAATAATTCTGATGCCTTGACAGCTGACTAGCCTAAATTGCTGACTCTTCCTATTACTCTGAACTGAAAAAGTTGTATCATGTGCACTTGCTTTACCAGAGATGATGAATCAACTGAAGTCTGCCTTATTTCTACAGCAAAGGAAAAAGATCCATTAAAAGCTCTGCAAAATGCAGTAGTAACATCTTGAGGGTTTGTTTTATTGTTTTCAGGGTGCTGGGTGCACTGCACTGGTGGTAGCTGTGGTTGCAAGGAAGTTAGAACTTACCAAAGCTGAAAAACATGTGCATAATTTCATGATGGACACCCAGCTAACTAAAAGAGTAAGTCATGCTTTGTATTTATGACTGGAAAGGAAATGTTTGTTAAATCTATTTCTGCATTTGTTTTAAGTGATCTTGTGCTCCATTCTCTTATTGAACATGCTCATACATGTGATTTTTCAAGGTACCATATGCAGGAAGTGAATGCCCTGGGCTCTCTGAAGTCAAGGGCAGCAGCAGGTTCCCCACAGGTTTTGAAGGTCTGCTTATTCTTTTATAGAGGATTTTTGCTGCTGGAAGACAAAGCATGTAACCAACAGTTAAATCTATGAAACTAGATACCAGTATATTAAACGGATAAACTCTCATACAGTCAAAAGAATACAAGAATACATAGAACTCATGAGGCTAAAATAGATGAAATGACTGATATATTTGAGAATTTCAAGCTACGAAGGGCTGTGAAAATAGATATGCCTTCTTACACGAAATAACCAATTTCAAGTATTTATAGCTTGTGAGTGAGGTAGTCTTAGCAATTGCTTTGTGTACTGAACAAATGGTTTACACAGCTGCACACAGTAATGCAGCACCCTGAAAGATGTTTTGTAGATGATAAAAATATTTGAAAGAGATATTAATAAGAACAAAAACTTTAGAAATCTTTAAAATTTATAAAAATTGTTTTAAACTTTTCCTTAAAAGATATAGCCTAAATTCTTGTTCACAAATATGATCTGAAAGAAAATGAAAGAACACAGCGAAGGAGCAGTAGACATCCTGTATCCTCGAGAAACAGGTCAGTGTTGAGGAAACATGAGAATGAGTGGGATGACTTGATTAATCTTCGTAATTGAGGGAGAAACAGTACTGGGAGGAAAGTCTTCACACTCATGACGGGACCTCACTGGCAGCTTGTCCTTACTGATGGTGGAGAGCCCTGGGGCAGAAAGAGGGCTTTGCCGCGGGTGCGGGAGGTCAGCTGCGTCAGCAGAGCTCCCCGCGGTGCCGCGTGGCGCTGCCCCAGCTCCTCTGCTCAAACACCCAGGAAACGGCTGCGCTGGGGCACATGCTCCTCTTGGGCACCTCACAGCCTTGCCAGCCTCCACGTCTCTGAGTTGTGCCTCCCTCCTGGGAAAAGCATGCATCTGCCCTAAGCAGACAGAGTGGAGACACCCTAAGGGGAGCAGGAAGGCATAAAGGGTGGGATTTGTGTAAACTGCCTTTAAGGGTCTAGTTGAGCTGCTGCTTAGCCCTCATTATAATCAGTTAAGGTCCTGCTGTTACTAGGTCTTGGACAGCAGTTTGTCCCTTCCTAACAGAGATGTAGTCTCTTGGAAATACATAGTAGTGGTGCCGAAAATGAGGTGAATCTTATCTGAGTCAGTTCATGTGATTAAGAGTAGAAATCTACTGTAAATTTAGGCATTTGGCCAAATTAATCACACCACAGGAAACTAATATGTAAAGAGTATAGAGAAACAGGTATCTAAAATAATCTCACTCACAGGTGGTGATTTAGTGGCACATTTCAAGTGCAGCAAACTGCTTTCTTGCTTGTCCATAATGAGATAAGAAGTTGCCATTCAAGGAGCTGACAAGAAAACTTCCCAAATGTGACCTGACAGCTGAGCTGAAGATTACTTGCAGGTGGAAAAAAAGGTTTTGTGAAGACGGGCCAGATTTTGAGAGTCTGGTGCTCATTATGTCTTTTAAAGTGTACTCCATTCAGCTATCCTTCATGTATAAAGGTAAATATCAGTTCAGTAGAGCATCCAAGCAGTCCCTTTGTAGCTTCAGTACAAAGCAAATGAAAAGCAAACCAGCCGTTTAATTTGGAGATGCCCAGTACAAGTCAATTCCACAGATACTGCGGAGGTTTCCTCGCAGCCTGAGGCAGCTTCCACTGAAGTCAGGGCCAAAGTTCTCCAGGGCTTTTACAGGTGCAAGGAGGGAGCTCCTGCCCAGCGGGAGCAACTGCCCAGCATTCCCACAGGGCCCAAACTGATCCATCTGCGGAGCTCTGATGCTGTAGGGGCAGGCATGATAGAAAGCCAGAGGGAGAAAAAATAGAGATGAATAGTAAGGACTTTTGCCTTTATAAGTAACCTAGTAACTGTGTCATTAATCAACAGTACATTTAAATTGTCCATTGTTTTCAACTACTCCTTAGAATATTGGAGGACCTAAGAAGGAACTGTGGGTACTTTTAACTTTTTATAGACCTACTAAAAATAATCAAAGAACTCATGAAATAGAACATTAGATACATTAATTAAGAAGGTATTTTTCATCTCCTGTGTGAATGGAAAGAAAAAAAAAAAAACAGAATAATGAAACACATGCAGAAAAATAAAATCTGTCTAAACAGCTCTGGAAAGTTAAGACTGTCAAATTGCTAAAAGAAATAGGAGGTAATAATCATGCAACAAGAAGAGAGGAACTTTATGGTCATAGAAAATACCTCTAGCCAATTACCATACAGATAATGCATTAATATTCCTTCACTGTAACTTATATTGCTGTAAACACCACATGATCCTAACTCCTTTCAAGAGGGGCAAGTAATTCCCAGGTGCAAATAAAGCTGGTATCACTTTTAATAAAGCCCAGTATCACTCTTACAAGCAGCAGAGAAATTACTCATCAGTCTCCCAGGTCAGACCATGTTTTTTGGCCTCATTGCTGCAGCTTCCTCATATACCCATTTTCCCACAGGCAGAGTATTAAGGTACCTTACCAAGAGTTGCACTAGAATGGATTAGAAAGAAGATGTTATGCTATTTTTGTCATCCTGATATTTTTCTTTTATTAAACAGGTGAAAAATGCAGCAGCCAATGTACTCAGGGAAACATGGTTAATTTATAAAAACACAAAGCTTGTTAAAAAGATAGACCATGCAAAAGTAAGGAAGCATCAACGCAAATTCCTGCAAGCTATTCATCAGTAAGTACTATTTTGCTTTGATTTCTTGTCCAGGCATTTTCGTCCTCCCTTTCTCTCTCCCTGCTGAGAACTTGAGTTTGTATTTGCTCCTTCTTTCAGAGTAAGACAAAAATGAGGTCTTATTGTACAGTCTGTTTAGAAAAGAAAGTGTGCTGTCTGTGTATGCCCAACACAGGGTAAATCAAACTTGTTCACATTTTTTTTCACAGGTGTTCATACTGTTTTGTGAATTAGCTGAGCAGTTTTCTGTGTGTGTGTTTTGCTACTCAGGTTATCTTTTGTTATTTCTATTTGTCCTCTAGGTAAAAAGCTACAAAACACAATAAATAATAGGGAGCAAAAAATGGTTTCATTTGTATCAAATGTTTTAATAATTGCACATTAGAACAATGTGATAGAGCAGCTGTTATGAATAGCTATATTGTGTTTAATGAGAAACAAATACAATCATGTTCTCATCTTGCTTTGTGCAGCTCAAGAGCAATTAGCTGCTTCTGTCCTCCATATTTTCTTAGTGGATAAATCTGAAGTAGAGAGGTCGGCTCTCGCTCCTGGCAGCAGGTGCAGAGATTGGGAGTAGGTTCCAGTAGCCATTCAGTGGCTGCTGGACACTGCCGGCATAACACAGCCCAGTTCCTCTCTGCTGCATGCCTAGAGCGATTGGAAACAAGCCTAAGAATTGTGCCCAACAGTAGGATTAGGCTGATTTATGGCATACCAGTCTGTAAGTACTTAACTAAAATTTGTAATATGTATTTGTCACCACTAGAGTTGTGCAATGATTTACTTACCATTTCTTGGCTTATATGGGGAAAAAAAAAAAAAAAAAAGGCCTTTTCCCCTCAGGAACCACAGATTCAACATAAAGTATGGCCAGGATCCTCACCACTGTTTGTGTGCTCTGTTTGACATACCCATCCAGCCTGTGGCACCCATTTGTACAGCCTACAAAACATATTTTCATGACATATTGTAGAAGAGCAGCTAAACTAACTAACATTCCGTTTGAACTGATTTTTCTTTTGTTTGTTTAACTTCTAAGAGCAGTGTGTGTGAGGAGGGCTGCATAACACGGACCCACCTACGTTCATGCAGACTCTCCTGTGTGGCATCATTTTGCATGAAAGAGAGGAAAAGGAAGGCCAAGTTATCATATTTCTTATTAAACTGAGGGTAGTAGTCACCATTTCTCTGTCTCATAGCATCATTTTAAGGAACTGGTTGCTAAGATTCAAAGGATGAAATATTCTACAAACCTTAATTACTGTTTCATATTTAACGAACTTGTTAAATTAACTGCTACTGTGTTCTTGTTGAAATAGTTGAGGAAAACAACAAGGCCACAAAAGCTGAGGCATTTTTTAGGTAGGAAAACAACCTGCCTTGGCCCAATTCTGACATGTTTTTCAGTTTAAATGACTGAGGGGAGAAGAGAAAGAGTAGTGGTTTGGGGATAGAGGGTGGCATGTCCTGCACATCCTTTGCAAGCCTTGAATCCCTGATTGCAAGGATTATGCCTTAAATTTTTAACCTTATTATTCTGTGTGTGAATGTATGGGTGTGTGTGTACATATGTACATAAGTATGCACAAAGAGGAATCTGAAATAAAAAGCACAGCAGGCTCGATCTGCAGCTTTGCATTACCATTACCCAGAAGAGCCTCACAGGCTGTTAAGTGTTGTTGTGCACCTGCCTTAAAAAGTCATTAATCAGGTGGTGAGGGAGGGCGGGGTGAAGAAGGTGGCAGCAGTCGTTTTTTTTCCTAGCTGTACCAGCCAAACTTTGAACAGCTCTATTAATAATGCATTTCCCTCTGCATTTAGCACTTTGCTTCCCATTCCAAAAACTGTTTTATTTAAGACAAAAAAAAAAAAAAAGATAGCTTTTTTAGTATGCTGCGGAATTAGCCATGGATGGAAACACACTGCTCTAGTGGTCTGCTTTCTTCCAGAGCAGCTGGGTGAAATTTGTTTGCTCTCCCTCTGCACCTTTGCACGTTCTCAAGGGACCAAGCAACTCACCGCAGCACATGGCTCTCTTCCCGCTTTCTGGATTCCCAGGTTTTTATTGGCCCGTCTGCCGCTCTTCCTCAACCGTTGGTCTGGAGACAGGGATGAAGAGAGTGAAGTTCAGAGTCAGCTTTATACAAGATACCGTAGCTGGGCACAGTAACAGTCTCAAATTCTCAGTCCATGTGGTCTGAGGATGTTGCCTGTGACTGTGCAACCTTCTGCTGCTCTGAGTCTTTTCCTACTCAAGCACAATAAACAAGGTGAAGGTGATCAGCACTCTGAACAATAATACTACATTTTTATGTACTGTGTGAGTAAGAACATCTACAGCTGATAGCTTTTGGGAAGGTTTTGATGCACTGCAAGTCCCCTTGTTGTAAATGCAACCCGATTAGACTCCACGTGAGGCAGTGACTGCATAGAAGCAACAGAAAGTCCCTAGGACATCCCACGTGCAGAATCGAGCCCACTGTGCTCAGTTGGTTGTTTTAGTATATTTTACAGTTTGTTTTCTTTTGTTTTGTCTTTTTATTTCAACAAAATGAAAATAGAGCTCGGAAGTAAGTTGTATGAGCTGTTCCTTTCTAAATTTGCAGAATTTACCACTGTCTGCATGCAAAAAATAGAGTCTTTATTTGTGAACTTCTATGGTCTGATTGCTGCCATGGAAACGCGATCCAGAATCATGATCTTTTGCTGTGATAAGTGAAGTTCATAACATCAGGATGTTTCATATTTTGTCTTAATGAGCTTGAGAAAAAAGTCGGCTACTTTTCTTGTAATCTGGCTGCTGCAGCTAAAGGCTTGCCATTACCTGGAGATACGTTTTTAGAGTCTGTTCAGGTTTTGGGCTGGTTACCATTAGGTACTGTCAAACTGTCAGCAGATACCGCTTTTGATAACAGATTGCTCAAAATTTTAGAAGACAGCATGCAAGCTGGCAAAAAGATGATTCTGAGACTCTTAAGCAGAAAGTATATATCCTGCAAAATGTTTTAGAGATGCTCCATGCTTTTTCCTTTAAAACAGCTCCAGCGCATAGCTCCTGAAAGCACCATTTCTACAAACCACATACACAGGGTGCTCTGGAGGCAGCCTCCAGGGGAAGGAAAAATGTGGATGACGTTCAGTAGCAAGCTGCTGGAATGTCAACGTCAGGTAGAAATCAGTTGTTCACATTAACAGAGTCATTTCTACACATTCACTGTTCACAACTTACTTTTGTCATGGAAGTTAGCCTAGATGTAAAGGCAAATATTTGGTGACTAAAGATCTGAATACAAGTGTCCTGAGTTTGGAGCATCTCCCAGAAGGCTTTTATTTATTTAGATAGATAGACAACTAGAAATGTATATATTTACATCTACATATATATGTATACAAAACAAACAAAAAACACAACAAAAGCTTAATGCACTTTTGAAGCTACCAGCCTTCATCTGCTTCTCAAGATTTAAGTGGTAATTTGTATTCATTTTCTCCAATTTAGTATAAAAATATAAGCATCAGTGAATAGGACTCCTGTGATTTAAAATAATTTATAGCTATCATGGAAATGTCAATTGATTGAACATTAACAGATTAATTGGCTTTCAGAAGCCTAAGGATATAATCCTGATCCTTCTGAAAGCTTTAGCCAGTTGTTATTAATTTAAATGGGGTCAGAATTTAATCCCCCATTTATTCCAAATGCAGAGAAGGCAAAAGGATTTTCCATATGTGGGCAGAGGCTGAAGTGAAGAAGGAGAGTGTTCTAGCTGCCACGACCGCACGACACAAGCAGGTAGAGGCAAGGAGCTCTCTTGTGTACCACCACCACTAGTTGCAGTTCTTGTTTTACAAGAACAGTTGTATATGCTTTTGTGAAGTCACATTTGCTTTGTAAGACAGCAACCCACATGCCATAAAATGCTGCCATTATTTTCATTTGAAAGCTAACTACCTGGTGGCCCCTTGACATATTAGAAGAGTACATGGCATCCATGTGTTATAAATTCATATGTTGTTTTTGAAAAATGCTATCTATTGCTCAGAACATCCACTAGAAAAGTCACTGATAGTCTAATCTCTGTTGGAAAATGTTCAACAAACTACTAATTCACTTGAGAGATAAAATGCTTCTTTTTGAAAATTACATATATAAACCAAATCCAATAGAAGTTAATATGAAAAGCATGGAGTTTAATTCAGAGAACATGAAGAGAAGCTTGTGCATGTATCTTTCAAAGAACGTGCACAACAATGAACTTAGGTAAACATCAAAGATAAAATATGCACTCAATTATTACATATTTTTTTAAATAGGGCATCGAAAGGGTATGTCTAACGTAAATTTAAAATATAATCATATTGAGATTTAGAAGCTATGTACAGAATGTTAAGGAAATCAAATGTATTGGCAAGTACCTTGGTTATTTAGCTGCTGGTCAGATGAAAGTTCTGTTTAAAGTAGTGGGAAACTCACTTATCACTGTATTTCCATCAGGTTCAAACACCTGCTAACCCAATCCATTTCCGACTGAACAGGGCTAATACCTGTATCTAGTCATGTAGGCATGGGAAGATTCAATCACTGCAAAATTAATGACAAAAATCCTCTGTTCCATGTTTCTTCCTATATCTACTTGTCACGATACTGAGGCTTTGAGGAATGTTTTGGCTTTCTTTCATGTAGCCTGGATAAATTGTTACCTCCCTTTTTGAATTCAACTTTAACCATGGCAAACAGTAGTCTCAAGGACATCACATTTCTTGCTCTTTCTTTTTTGCCGTGTGGAAGAAGCATGCTTCTCATTGTACCAGACACATGACCAATTCTGACTTTACACAAAGTACTCGGGCATTGTCCATGCGGTTCTTTGTCCTTGTAAGTTTTATGCATGCTTTTTAGAATGACAACTCCAGAGCTACCCACACAATCTGACTTAAAGTTCCACTTTTTAGGTTAAGAAGCGTAAAAATGGAACAAAGGAAACTGAATGATCAAGCCAACACTTTGGTGGACCTGGCAAAGGTTAGTAGACACTTAACTGTTGTTTTGCAATAACATTCATCCTGTCAAAGTGAAGATAGCGTAAAAGTGAAAGTTTTATGTATTGCACATGTAAATACTGTTAACTTTTCTCTTGCTACAACTATCAATATATATCTCTTCTGGGTTAATATTTCTTGTATGAAACATTGTGTTTACAACACACTGGTAAAGGTTCAAATGCGTTTTTTATTGAATATTTGAAAAAAAAATCTTACCTGTATGGGCTGATCCCAAGAGCTGCTGAAGCAGCTGCAGTGTCAGTAAGTGCTGGGGCTGAACGGTGGTGGGGCAGCAGTTGTGAACAGCCCTGCCACGAGGGACTCTCCTTTCCAGTTAGAACTGCTGCGCTGTGCGGCACGACTCTTCCAGACACACAGACCAAAGTCACGGTTTCTCCACTTCCCCACTAGCTCTTCTGTAAAGAAGTGACTGACTTTATATGACTAAATCTCTATTCTTACCATGTTTTTGTAATGAATAATAACTGGACACTTTCCTGATAAAGACTTATCTTTTGAAAGCCATTTGAGATGAAAGTGCTATTTCAGCACAAACTACTTGCTTGTTGTTGTACTTTAAACATAAAATGGTAATGAGACAGGCAACAGAGCGCTCTTTGGGCTTCACATGAGAGTACCAATACTTAACAGCTACTTTGTACGGACTTTATGTGATGTATCAGAAGCATTTGTATACTTTTCCTAATGGTTCCTCATACACCTGTCTTCAGACATCCCCAAAGCACAATCTCAAATGCATCATCAAGGCAAAGAACAGACACAGTTGTGGGATGTTTTGCTGTAGAAAACCCCCTACCTTAGCCTCAGTTGCTGAAAATACATTTCACTCTGCTTGTTCTGGCAACTGATAAGGACTTTCTGATACTATTTCATGTAGACTAATTTGCCTTCAAGGATTATGGTAGCATCTTGAATCAGGGGAGAGGGAAATGGATTATAGACACTCATCTCATACTTCAGTTCCCTGCACTTCAGGTAGTCAGTCATTCAATTAATTTTTCATTCCCATATAATGAATTATAAACTTAAGCCAGTGTGTCTGGCATTACATTCAGTTATTTTAACCTCAGCTGAAGTCCAGTTTGAAGTCCTAGGCTACAATAGGGAGAAATTCAGTCATTTTTAGCCACATCAACAGCAAGAAAAACAAATAGAAACAAAAGAATATAAAGTGGCAGACTCCATGAAATAATAACATTTTATATTAGATTTGTACTGATCTTTATCACATTTTAAGCTTTGCCTGCCTACTTTACATTAACAAACACTGCTTTTTCGGAGGGTGGATAGATGAGGGAAGCAGAGAAATGGACGCTTGAGGCTTTACTTCTTGCTCCACACTTCAAAAGAGTCCACCCCATTACTCTGATTTTACAACCAGTTCAGTGGAGCATGCGCGGCCTAAGGAGAAAACAAGGAAAACTGTTTTGCTTAAAAATATCAAGTCATTTAAAAAATTAGAGAAAGTACAGGAGAGTCAAGAGCATATCACTGCGCTTTCCAACTTCTCGTCTCCTCACAATGTATACAATTAATTCTGTTCACAGATCTTATGATAGTGCATTTCTAAATACCTGAAGTTCTGAAAAGGTTTATCTAATTCATTAAGAGCTTGACATTTGAAATACTACTGAAAATATCAGTGTTATATTTATGTTCAAAAATTTTGCACCAATAGAAAGTTTTGTTTTAAATCTACAAGTAAAATTATTTCATAAAACTAGGTCTTTTTCTGATATTCATATCTGGTTTTGCAAGGTGTAAAATCACCTAGGAACCATTGTAAGGCTGCTCCGAACCTTGCAATGTTGCAAGAGCTCTCTAAACCTTTGCTTCCATCCTTCTGCTTTCAGACTCAAAACATCATGTACGACATGATTTCTGACTTAAATGAAAGAAGCGAAGACTTTGAGAAGAGAATTGTCACTCTGGAAACTAAACTGGAAACTTTAATTGGTAGCATTCAAGCTCTCCCGGGACTGATTAGCCAGACAATCAGCCAACAACAGAGGGATTTCCTCGAGGCTCAGATACAAAATTACGATAAGCATGTTGCCTACAGTGCTGAGCGATCACGGTCTTTGTCAAGAAGAAGGAGATCCTCCTCCACAGCACCACCAACTTCATCAGAGAGTAGCTAGAAGAGAATAAGTTAACCACAAATAAAGACTTTTTTGCCATCATATGGTCAATATTTTAGCTTTTATTGTAAAGCCCTATGGTTCTAATCAGCGTTATCTGGGTTCTGATGTCAGAATCCTGGAAACCTGAACACAATGTTTTAGGCCAAAATGAGTGAAAACTCTTTTTTTTTTCTTCTTTTTTTTTCCCCTCTTCCTCCTCTCAGATGCACAGTGAATGCACCTATTATTGCTATATTAGATTGTTCCTCCTGTAATTTCACTAACTTTTTATTCATGCACTTCAAACAAACTTTACTACTACAGTATATAATATAATAAAAAGGTTAATTTCTGCATTTACTTGCTTGGTTGCTTGAACTTTAACAGTTAAAAATAATGTGATCAAAAGCAGTAATACTAAACCTTTAAGAAACAAAATTCAAGCTTAATTATCCCTCAGTATGAAAGCTCATTCTTTAAACTTTGCCTGCAATGGAGGGGGAAAAAAATCAATATTCTTCTAACAGTGTGCTGTGTATGTATAGTCATTTTAAAAGGTCACTGACGACTTCAGTTACTGAAGTGATTAGTTAAAAATATAATTTATCCTAGAAAATCATTTATGAAGTATGCCATGAGTTTTTAAATATGTTCTTAAGGCTTTTGTTTAGCTTTTATGTTTAATAATGCATTTGTACACACAGTGCACACACACATATAAATTATTTATGCAGTGCCCACGACATAGACTTTTTAAGCTGTGTGCAAAAGGCATGGACAAATTCCCATTAGCTTATTCAGTTATTAGTCTCCTAATCATACCTGGTAAGTATATCCAGAAAGAAGAATCAATTCTAAACTGGTAGTCACCCATTAAAACTCTGGGCTTTGAAGTCTTAGGTTGGTCCTTTTTCCACGCCTGTCTTTGTGTTCGAAGTTTCTGAAGACACAGAGGTTCAGCACTCGCGAATGTGTTACAGCAACACAGGGTTCTGCTCGCATTCTGCATGGGCAACCCCCACGGCCTCTGCTTTGCAACCAGGTGTTGACATGCACGTAATAACACCTTCAAAAATGTTGGAGAGAAACAAGAGTTTCTCCAACTTGTTGGAGTACTCTGCTCTCATGCACAAATTACAGTCTGCTGCTTTCCTCAGAAGCACGTGGATATGGTACACACTTATGAAATGCTTCCAGATGACTTTTCTCTTGGTTTCTATTCCAGCACAGCAAGCCTAGGTAAGTGTAAACACACAGCGCACACAACTTGCACTCATAATTTCTATTTATAAATAGTAAATAATCTTACCTTATAAAATATATTTGCTCTTTTATCAGTAGCATATCAGCCCCCATTAATTTAACAGGTGTTACCGGTACAGCTAAGTGTAGCCGGTGAGCAGGCATACCTGCTGCCCAGGGTTACTAGGCCTGGCCAGACACAGTGAATATACCTGGTGAGGGAAGCGAGGGTCGCTGTGTGGAAAGGTGACCAGTTCTGGTCAGTCACAGGAGCCAAGGAGTGGAGTAACGCACAAAGCTGGGCACCACAGACAGGCTCTTCTCAGTACCCAAAATTCCCCAAGCCAAGCGCACAACCTTTCATAATCTGAAGCAGTACGCATTTTAGGGCTACCTAATAAAAAGGGCTCATATTGGTGGATATGAGTCAGGTCCGGAGGCATTGTTTGGTTATAAAAATCTCAAGAGATTCTCCAAACCTTTTCATCCTTTGGACAGATGATGCTTTATGGCACTTTTTTTCCTTCCAGATGAGCAGCAGAGCTGCATGCATTGAATGCTACTTCTTTACAGACTGTACTGTTTTGTGACAAGCAATAATAAGCTTTTTTTTTTCCTAAAAGTTCATCATCTTTGAGTTACCAAAGGCAAAGGATGGGTGATACTATATAGTGCCACTGGTGTGCCAGTTCCGTTCAGTCACAGTAAGTCCTAAAGTAGATGTGATTTAGGAAGGTATGAAGTTACCAGCTTTACACAGTTAGCAGTATTGATTAGTAATATTGGGACTGAATAGTTAAGCATCAGGATCTTTCTCTTGAAGGTCATTTTGTCCATTTTTCCTGTACAATTTAGAAGGCTTTTGC
>NW_028288554.1:300000-376426 GCF_059628265.1 Tinamus guttatus | reverse complement strand
TCTTTGACCAAAGTCAAAGCTGGTTTCCCAGAGTCATATTTGCTTTACCCTAGTTAAGCGAGTACGTGCACGTCATCATCTTCTTAACATGATACAGATCTATGGCCTTAAGTGAAGGCTAGAGCAGCTGCAGAATATTTGATATTGTAGAATAAGGATAATTTTTAGGTAATAAGAAATTTTTCTTTATCCTGGATGTTGACAATACTTCCGTACAGTAAATAAGAAAATAGCCTGCAAACTAAAGATTAGAACAAAATGTGCCAAATGCAAGTTCTCCAAAAAAATGCCATGTTAGTAAATTATTTCAAAGCAATAAGGGGGAAACTGCATCATCCCTCTGTCACTGTGTACAAAGAGTCCCTGTTTGGGATCAATGCATAGGCATGTGCAGCCAACCTTCTTCCAATCGCCTCGCAATTGCTATCTTGGTCAGCTCATCAGCTGGGAAACCAGCTGGGCAGGAAGGAGGAAGCTTGGGCTTTTTTAGGAACATTATCGCCTTTCCCATGAAGGCTGAGGGCTAGCTGAGCTGACAGCAACACAGAATGAAACGTACCTTGACTGTTCAGGGACTGTGAAGACTCTAATGGACAACAGAGCTTCACATAGACCGTGCAAGAGACCGTCCAAATGCAATGTGCATCTGGGAAGCCATCACACTACACACATCACACTACCACAAGTGCCTATAATTTGGGGAGAAAAAAAAATCATAGAAGAAAATGAGACTACACAAGACGGGCCAAATCATTATAATATCCTCTCGGAAAAGAGATGTCAGGATGTGTTGAGGTACCTAAGAGGGGTGCCAGAGACTTCAATGGCGACGGACAAAAGGGCAAAATTTTGTCAAATGGTTGTGCTAGTCAGCTGTACATATTGTGAAACACAGATGTGTCTGCCCTGCAGCATGCTTAGGAAAATCTCACTAGGCATTTCTGCATCTTCAGCTGTGCCTACTTCAGGCTATAAGCAGTATTTCCAAGCTGCGTTTGAACTCTTTATAAATGGTTGACTATTTCAATGGTCAAACTGTCAGAGCGTGAACTCGCTACCAGATGCTAGCTACGAATTTGGAACATTTGGATCCAAAGTTGGATGAAGTGTGCATTTTCATTTGTGAAACTGGCTGCTAAAATTATCTGATATAGGGAGGAAAAAACAGGGAAATAGTGATGGGGATGATGGTGAGGTCTAATATTATTAATACCTTCTTGCACATGCGAAAATGAAAAAAAAAGCAAGAAAAAGGAACTGTGTCTGTCTGAACAGCAAAGGACGGTGTGCAATTGCAACTCACAAAAGTTGAGTTTACCTCTGCTCTGCTCTGACACAACCATTTTATAACTGCATGGATCTATTTGACACTGATGTGGTTCTTGTTCTCCTGCCTTAGGTTATCACTTACAGCACTATTCCATATGGTTTGCTATGTGAACTTTGTTGACATATGAATCACTGAACTAACTTGCGCTTGCACTGGTAACTTGATTTTTCCCCTGATTATCCTGCACAAATTTGGATCTGCTGCCTTTTGACTACATATTGCTAATTATTCCATGACTGATTCATACTTGTGGTAATTTAGAGAAAAGACCAAGGAAAAAACTCAATAATACAGGTGAACTTTGGAGATGTTACATAACACACAGCCACAAACCAACTCCAGCACTATTTATTTTTGCCTGAGTGCAACTATTTACAGTGTCCTGAGTGCTATTTAAAAGGCTATAGCAAGCATATCTCAGCAGCATATGTTTTCTCCTGCTTGGCCTCATGACAGGTGAATTCTTGATTTAGTTTCGTCTATATCCTATTCCACTTGTTTCCATCCACACTAATGCATGGAATTCCTGGTCCACAAAGCAAACTAAGTAACCTGCAATGCAACAACAGGAAGAAATCAGTGAGTGGTCATGCCACAAATGTCAGGTTGTACAGGATTAAGCGCAGGCATGAAAGGCTGCATATATATCATTTGTTAAAACAATGCTGCTCCTCAGGAGTACATACTGATTCCCAGTTTGTGAAGTTGTACTGCTTTTGCATTTGGGCATGTGTGCAGAAATGATGCTTATAGGTAGTATTTGGAAAACAACTAACTCGCATTAGCTCGTTAAATTACCATAATCACTATATAGCCACTTTTTAAGGCAATGAGTATTTTGTTCCATGTTGCAGGTAGTTAGGTCCGGCGGCCGGAAGATATCGCGCTGTACGGAAAGATAGGGCCCCTAATAGCCAATAGTGTTAGTTTATGATGTAAGCAGACGGATGTGACGTTGTAAACCTTAGCTATATAACACCTTGTTACCCATCAATAAAGGCCATTTTGTCGTCCATCACATTGGTGTCAACTAGTTAATGGACCGAGTGACTTGGGGGTGGTCTTGAACCGGGTCGCCGCGCCGTTTGAACGGCAACAAGTGGTGCCGAAACCCGGGAACGTCATCGCATGGATGAGCGAGCAGCGTGAGCAGCAGCCAGAGCAAGTGGACCACCCCGGCGGAGGGGACACTACCGAATCAACAAGGAGGATGGAAGCCCTCATAAAGGTCGTATCGCAATTACATAACTACTGGGGGATTGATTGTAAGCCAAAAGATTTTACTCTTGCAGTTACAAGGCTTTTGAAAATTAAGGCTATAGACCAGCCGGTGGATATTCTCCACCCTGAACTGTGGGACAAATGTACTAAGGCATTAGCTGAGGAGACAATGTTCTCAGGTTGTGGAAAGAACCTTAAGGCTTGGGGAAAAGTTGTACAAGCCTTACAGAAAGCTATGAAAGAGCAGGAGACCTGGGTAGCAGTAAAAGACTGTTTATTGGCCACGTCCAAAGTGGGAATCGGGACAACTGCGCAGACTTTGGACCCCCCAGATGATGGCAATTCTGCTGAGTCTAAAGGTCAGCAAGAGGGTGATACATCCCCTCCATCCCCGAACCCCGCCCTGCTTACAGAGGAGCAGAAACAGCCGAAATCTGTTTGGAACGAGCTAGCCGAGGAAGCTAGGAACATTGAAAAGAAGTCAGAGCATGATGACGTCTGGGCCAGGCCACCACCCTATGCCCCTCAATATGGCGCCGAGCCACAAGGGGAAGGGCGGGGCGAGGGTGCCCCCGGCGCGAGTGAGGCGCCGAGAACCAATGGGAGTGACCGGACAGCTGAGGGCGGCCCGAGGGAGGGGCCGAGAGCAAGCCCGAGGGAGGGGCGAAGAGCAAGCCCGAGGGAGGGGCGAAGAGAAGACCCGAGGGAAGGGACGAGAAGAAGCCCGAGTGAGGGGCGGAGAGAAGACCCGAGGGAGGGGTCGAGAGCAAGCCCGAGGGAGGGGCGGAGAAGAAGCCCGAGTGAGGGGCGGAGAGAAGACCCGAGGGAGGGGTCGAGAGCAAGCCCGAGGGAGGGGCGGAGAAGAAGCCCGAGTGAGGGGCGGAGAGAAGACCCGAGGGAGGGGTCGAGAGCAAGCCCGAGGGAGGGGCGGAGAAGAAGCCCGAGTGAGGGGCGGAGAGAAGACCCGAGGGAGGGGTCGAGAGGAAGCCCGAGTGAGGAGCGGAGAACCGATCAGAGCAGTCATTTCAACAAAAAACCGGGGGGGAAAGAATCGCCTTACACAGACTGGAAGGAAATAAAGATCGCATGTGCCGACTGGGCCCCATCAGCCAAGCTAGCATTCCCGGTCCGGGTGGAGGGAGAACAGAGGGTCCACTCGCCGATAAAATCTAAGGACATACAAGCGGTTGTTAAAGCAATTGCAGATAAAGGGATTAATTCTGCCATGGTCTCAACCCTCATAGATGGTATCTTCGGGGGGGACGATATGCTCCCATTCGATATAAAGCAAATTTGTAGGCTGATCTTTGATGGAGCAGGAGTGATCGTTTTCAAACAAGAATGGGAAGACAACTGTACGAAGTATTTGGCCCAAGTAACCGAATCAGATCATCCACTATACGGCTCCAACCTGCAGCGGTTAATGGGTGCAGATCCAGCAATGATCACCCCCCAGGCGCAGGCCCACAGCCTGCGGCCCCATGAAGTTATGGCAACTACTCGTGCGGCCAGAGAAGCCATTAGCGCAGCCATTAAAGTTGTCGCCAAATCAACGCCATGGTCTGTAGAGAAATGCTGTGCTGAGAATCTGCACTATGCTGGGAATCTGCACTGTGCTGAGAATCTGCACCACCTGCGCCTTGCTGATAATGTCCTGGGGAGTGTTAGTGAGTTGTCCTTGGCCGGCTGGGAATGGGGAGCTATGTGGGAAAGAGTAGTTAGCTGTCTCTGGTAAACAACTTTGCAGAGCTGGGAAAGAGCCTAGGCGGCCGGGACATAGCAACCTCCCTAGCAACCAATCGTAGCTAACCTGGATATCCCTCAGATGCTTGTAGGTATAAATATATGTGCACTTCCGCTAATAAACGGAGCAAGATCTAAACTCATATTGGGATCGTGTCTTGTAATCCGGCTCGGCTCCCGTAAAGGCCTGTGCAGTTGTCCTGCGCCTGGTTCCAACATCTGGCGCCCGAACAGGGACCCAACGGCAGGGTCGTCGGGACCTGGCGGCAGGAAGGTGCTGTGGCAGGTCGGAGATCCTGGATAGCCACGGCTGACGGGGGAAGATCCGCGGGCGGAAGATCCGGGGTCACCGCGGCTTGACGGAGGATCGTGGAAAATCCAGGGTCACCACAGCGTGACGGAGGATTGAGGAGCTGGGAAGCGGCGTCCGGTGTGAGGTACCCACACCGCCGGGACAGTGCTGGGCACAGGGTCTAGGGGCGGGGGCGGTTGAGCCGTCGGGGCCCCTCCGCGAAGACCGCCTTAACCATGGACTGGGGGGCGGCAACACAGCTGCTATTGTATATTCTCGCCAAGCGAGAGGCAGCTGTGAGTACAAAGAAACTCTATGAGTCGTTACGATGGGCACAAGAGATGGGACATCTGCAGACTCTGGAACTTATGTATAGTGCCACTGAGTGGCAGGAGATAGGGGACTCTCTCTGCGACGCCACCATTGGGGGTAGTAAAACGGCTAAGGACTTGGGTTGTACGTGGCAAGAAGTAATGATAGCGAAGGTCCTCCTCACTCCCGCGCAATATCTGTTATGGGAACGGGAGTGGGAGAAACAAATCCAAGAGGTGGTGAACGCACGTAACATCTCGGGAGATCCGTTGTGTGGTGTGACTGGGCAGATGCTTATGGGACGGGATCTCTATGGTGACCCCGCGACTCAGCTAACCTACTCGATGCCCATGTATAATGCTTCACGGAAGCAGGCGCTGTTTTTAGTGCCGTCAGAACGAAAGGCCCCATCATTTACGATGGTGAAGCAGGAATTGCGGGAGTCCTACGGAAATTTGGTGAATAGGCTTGTGCAATCCCTGGAGCAAGCTACTGAAGAACAGACCCTCTGCAAGCTTTTGATCTGGTGCAGAGAGAATGGGTTCAAAGCCGAGGCCCACCTAGTATTCAAATCCGATGTGAAAGCCAAAAGCAAAGTGGCCGCCGGACTCATGTCCGCCTTTGCGAGCACTTCAGGACCGGGACCGCCACGCCACCGACAACAGCTGGTGTTTGGAGATCCATCGCCAAACCCCCCGCCCGTGCCTGCCCCGGTGCCTGCACCTGCGGTGCCTACACCGTCTGTGCCCCCGCTTCCGGACCCCCCCCATCGTGCCTGAAGAACGGCCTGGCTGGGTCCAGGACTTGTTAGATAACCTCAAAAAAAAAAAAAAAGAAGGGGCGAATAAAGTGCGAATGAGATCAAGGAGACTTATGTTGCTGAAGGCTTGATGAAAGCCAGGAGGGAGGTGCAGAGGAATTTGATTCATCTTTTAAAAGTGGGGGTTGTAGAACTGTAATGCTTTAAGTGAGGACGGAAACCGTTATTAGGGCTATTGTTTCTATTTGCTATGTTCATCTCTATTATGTGTTGTGTCCTTTGTATATTGATGCTGACACGAGGTATGGTTGAAAGCTGGAAATTTGTATGATCCGTAGAGTCATAAAACTGTTGTGCGAAATAGAATCCAAGATCTTAAGAAAGAAGATGCTTGCCTGCCCAGGCTGAGAGATAAGGAGCGCGGAGGCGGCTGCTTAGCCAGGCTCACAGCCGACCTCCTCAGAAAAGCAGTTGAAGGTGGCTGCTCGACCGGGCTTGTAGCCAACTTAACTGCAAACATCCTCTAAATTAATTTGAAGGTCAAACACCCGAGAGGGAGGGAGATGAGAAAGGCAGGACCCTCAGACTGACGACTGGGACCACTTACTGGTATGCGCGCCTGTGCGACCAGGAGGGAAGGTTATGTGACTGAAGGTGGAGTTTGTCCGCCCCCGGTCTGCCTGCTGGCACGTACTGGCCCTACGTGGCAGGATGCACCGGGCATAAACAGACAGTGCAGAGAGAGGGGGGGTGAGACTCCTAACACTGAGACCCACGTTGTCTCTGCGGGGACGCCCGCCGAGTTAGGAGCCTGTCAGCAACCCTCCAATCTGCCAAATTGAGAGAATGTTCAGTCTCAGTGTCCTGCCGATAACCAGTGGAACTCACTAGTGGAGTGCACAGCTATGTGAGGTCGTGCCACTGGACAGAAATTGTGTTTGTGCTGTTTGTGTCTGTGGTCTTTAGATCTTTATTGTGTAATATATATCAGCAGAGAGGGCTAAATAAGCACAACAAGAAAGTCCAGAATTTGAAAACGGGAAAGCCAGGAATAACTCAGACTACGGCATCACCCCCTACCTCCCCTGCCCACCCCCCCCACCGATGGAGGACTGGGAGCCGTACTCTGACTTGTATCCTTGGACAGAGCTTAGGGGAATACTTACTAATTGATTTAAAAGATTGTTTTTTCACCATACCATTGCATCCTGAGGACCATGACATAGTGGAACATATGAACCAAACGCTGAAATGCCAGCTACGAAAAACGAAAAATTGGCAAGAGCAGTATACGTTTTAAATTTTTGAGGTTGCACCAGGGTAGCCTGGTCCCTCGGATGGTCAAGCATAGGGCTGGGCTAAAGGGGGCCCTGACAGAAGTAAAAACGGGTCCGTGTAAGGTGATGCTGAGAGCCTGGAACACGAGAAAATGGACGGGAGCCTTGGACTTGATAACCTGGGGGAAAGGGTATGCTTGTGTCATTACGGATACTGGAACCTATGGGTGCGCTACAGCCGGGGATTCCATCCCCTGTCATGTTACCTCAGGGGTGGGATCTATTGATTGTGGATTTAAAAGACTGTTTCTATACCATTCCCTTACATCCGGAGGATTCCTCGAGGCTCACCTTCACGCTACCTTCGGTGAACCATGCAGAACTGGCACAGCGTTTCCAGTGGGTCGTCCTGCCTCAAGGTATGCGAAACATGTGTCAGATGTTTGTCGCTGCTACCTTACAGCCTCTCCGACAACGATGGCCTGATACCATCATCTACCACTATGTGGACGACATCCTGTTTGCCCGAAAGACTCGATTCACGACAGAGGATGAGGAAGCAATTGCCAACACACTCAGCAGCTCCGGTCTGGTCATCGCTCCGGAAAAGGTACAGCATACCAGCCCATGGAAATACCTTGGCTGGGTTATTACAGAATCCACAGTCGCTCCTCAAAAGGTTACCTTACATGTGAATTTACGTACATTAACTGATGTGCAGACCCTAATGGGAGATCTACAATGGGTGCGTTCATTGCTGGGTATTTCTAATGAGGACCTTGAGCCACTACGTCCTTTGCTCAAAGGTACAGATGCTGGGAAGCCGATTTCGCTCACGCCAGCGCAGCAAGCCTGTGTCGAACGATTAGGGAAGTTAGTAGCTACGCGCTTATGCCCGCGGTATCTTCCAGGATTGTCTTTGCGCCTTCTCATTCTTTCACGGGAGAATTCCCTCATGGCGGTAGTCATGCAGTGGCAAAAGAAAAAAGGGGGAGAAGACTACCTTGCAGTTTTAGAATGGATTTTCTCCTCAGTTCAACCGTGCAAGAGTGTGACCCCTCGGTTGGAAGCGGTGGTTCACATGATCCGCCGTGGGAGAATTCGGGTGCTGGCAATCTCGGGGGGGTGAGCCGGCGGCGATCCACCTTCCCCTGCAGGCGGCAGATTTGGAGTGGGCCCTGTGGCACTCCACTGCGCTGCAGCTAGCGCTCCTGGAGTTCCCTGGGGAGGTAACTTCGGAAAGGCCTGCAGGAAAGCTTGGCCACTTCCTCACCAGCTATTCGTGGGTAGAAAGACCAAAGTGTGTAGAAAGACCTCTGCGTGATGGCCTCACGGTGTTCACAGATGCAGGAAAATCTTCCAGAAGGGCAGCCATCACCTGGAAGGAGAAAGACCTATGGAAAGCCCACACCCTACAAGCGGTGGAAGGTGACTCGTTGCAGACTTTAGAATTGGCAGCTGTCGCATGGGCGCTGATGCACTGGAAGGACACCCCGTTGAATATTGTATCGGACTCCCTGTACGTCCTCGGAGTAGTACAGCGAATTGAGGATGCTCTTTTGAAAGAAACTTCTAACCAGCGATTGTTCCAGCTGTTTCTACAAATCAAAAGAGCGGTGAGGTGGCGTTCGACAGCATTCTGTATCATCCACGTCCGGAGTCATCAATGGACACTAGGTTTGGGGGAGGGTAACGATCGGGCTGACCGGTTAGTGAGCTTGGTGCGTGAGCATGGGCCACTGAGTTGTTTTGAAATCGCCCGTATTGCTCATGAACAGTTCCACACTAATGCCAAAGGCCTGATCCGGATGTATGGTATAACTATGTCCGATGCCCGCGGAATTGTGCAGGCCTGTCCCCAGAGTAGTCATCATGGGCCAGGTCTGGGCATTGGTGTGAATCCCAGGGGCCTGAAGGCATTAGAGATATGACAAATGGATGTAACACATGTTCCGGAGTTTGCTCGACTTAAGTATGTGCATGTGTCTATCGATACTTACTCGCATGTAATATGGGCAACCGCTCAGCCTGGGGAAAGAGCCCTTCATGTGAAAAAACATCTAACCGCTTGCTTTGCAGTATTAGGAGTCCCAGAAGTGATTAAGACAGACAACGGTCCGGCATATGCCAGTGACAGTGTTCATCAGTTTTGCGAAAAATGGGGTATTAAGCATGTCAGGGGAATTCCAAATTCACCCACTGGCCAAGCCATGGTAGAACGGGCTAATCGCACCTTAAAAGATTACCTGATGAAATTTAAGGAAATGACAGACCCAAAAGAACGGTTGTCCTATACACTGTTTGTATTAAACCATCTTTGTGTGTTTGGAGATGACACGGAACCCCCCATGTGGGTGCACGCGCAGCGGGTCCGTAGTCAAAAGATACAAGAATCATCTATGAGCGTGCACTACCGCCACCCTCGGACCGGGTTATGGGAGGGTCCAGCAGAAGTTGTATTCAATGGTCGAGGGCATATGTGTGTTTCTACACCCACAGGTCCACTATGGGTTCCCAGCAGATGGACTCGCCCTGCGAAAGGACCCACGGATACGAGGGACCGTCCTGTCGGAAGGGACATGCAGGACAGTGGTGGGCAGCAGCGTTGCTGATGTTCTGGGTGCTGGGCTCTGGGACATAAGGGGCTCCAGGGTACCATCCAAGGTTGTTTGATCCTCGACAGAACATCTGGGTGACCTTAACTCGAGAGCTAAATACCACGCGCTTCTGTGCTAGTCTGGCCACCCCTAGTACCTCCTTTGTAATATGTCTAGTTGGGGTACCTGTGAACGAGACCACGTGGAAGTATTTCTGGAATGCAGTAAAGGCAATGCCGTCTTTGGGAATCCTCAAACTTTGAAAAGATTGACAGTACTCGAGAACTTGGCAACGGGAATCAACCGTTTCGATCTTTGGAGCCACAACCTGCCTGCAGGGCCTGAACCACAGGAGATAGAATTAATAGATTCTCTTAATGCTTCTATTTGCCTTTATATTAATGCATCGCATAAGGGTTGCGCTTCGGGTTATAATAATAATTGTCGCAGTAGCTCTCAGGCGCCCACCTGGTTGTACCCAATCGGCAACGGGAGTCGTTGGAATAAATGGTGTGGTAAGATGTCCCACAATTCCTCACATCCGGGATCCAGCCCTGTAACCCCTCGAACGTTGCCTGCAGGATATTTTCTCATATGCGGCAACCGGGCTTGGTCCGGAATTCCATCAAAGCCCATAGGGGGTCCATGTACAGTAGGCCAAGTAAGTATGGCTTTGCCCTGGGTCCATCCTAACAGCACCAGGGTCAAAAGAAGAACTCGACGAATGGCACGTAGCATAACCCAGACGGAGGACTGTAACGACAACGTCCGACTCTGGTCCAAGTGGGAAGTAATTTTGACATCCTTCTTTGTACCGGGGGCGGCAGCGGCGCGAGCTCACAAAGTCTTAGACACCCTATCTTGCTGGGTGGTTAAACAAGCAAATGTCACCAGTCATGTCCTCTCTAATCTTGCGCGAGATTTATCACAGGTGCAACATGCGGTGCTACAAAACAGAGCAGCCGTCGACTTCCTGCTGCTAGCCCATGGGCACGGATGTGAAGACTTTGAAGGAATGTGCTGTATGGATCTGCAAGACCACTCTAAGGCAATCCACCAGCAAATCCAACAGCTGATGGAACACGCCCAGAAGATACAAAAAGATGTGGGCTTCTTTGGACTGGATGGGTTAACTAATTTATTGGGTATTGGTGGGTGGCTGAAATCCTTGCTTAAAACAAGTTTGATGCTTTTGATTATTATGCTTTTAATCCTAGGCTTAGTCAGCTGTGCCTTTGCATGCTTAAGGCGAATGCTATCCTCCCTTACTCATAACGCCTGGTTAATGCAAAAGAAAAAAGGAGGACTTATAGAGGAATGGCTTGGAGATCGAGGACACCTTACGGCTCCAGGCGGTTGGTAAAACCTCGGCGATGAAATGATCGAGAGTCCTTGAACTGCCCATCAGCAGATCAATAGACAACAGACGCTGCTCAGCAGGACGTCGGACTCTTGACTGGAAAGACCTTGCAGGCCAACACGGACTTGGTGATGGGTGCATGTATTAGTAAATCGCGGCTAATGTTACTAGTTGTTCTATTGCTTATGCCTTGTAGTTTTTGGCTGTGCTTTTGCATGTATTAGACATAAGGTATTCTCACTTACCAGCAAGGCTTTATTAGTGCAAAAGAAAAAAGGGGGAATTGTAGAGAAATGCTGTGCTGAGAATCTGCACTATGCTGGGAATCTGCACTGTGCTGAGAATCTGCACCACCTGCGCCTTGCTGATAATGTACTGGGGAGTGTTAGTGAGTTGTCCTTGGCCGGCTGGGAATGGGGAGCTATGTGGGAAAGAGTAGTTAGCTGTCTCTGGTAAACAACTTTGCAGAGCTGGGAAAGAGCCTAGGCGGCCGGGACATAGCAACCTCCCTAGCAACCAATCGTAGCTAACCTGGATATCCCTCAGATGCTTGTAGGTATAAATATATGTGCACTTCCGCTAATAAACGGAGCAAGATCTAAACTCATATTGGGATCATGTCTTGTAATCCGGCTCGGCTCCCGTAAAGGCCTGTGCAGTTGTCCTGCGCCTGGTTCCAACAATGGTCCTCAATAAAGCAAAATGAAAGTGAGAGCTTTACACAATTTGTAGATCGTCTCCAAGCAGCGGTCGACTCTTCATCCCTGCCTACGGAGGCAAAAGGCCCGGTCATAGCGGAATGTTTACGCCAACAATGCAATTCGGCAACCAAAGAAATCTTGCGATCATTACGGACGGGGGCAAGTGTTGCAGACATGATTAAGCATGTTGCAAAGGAAGAGCATTTAACCCCAATTCAGGTGGCTGTTCACGCCGCAGTAGCCAACGCAATGGCACGTCAAGATCGACTCAAAGGGCCATGTTGGGCCTGCGGCAGGAAAGGACATTTTGCTAGAGAATGCAGATCCAGATTCCAGGGAAACGGGGTGGGGAGAGGGCGCCCGGGCCGTGCACAGCTCTCTCCCACTCAGAACATGAGGCGGCCCAACTATGCCAACCCTGGATGGAGCAAGGCGTTCTTGAACCCGCTACCCCCTCGAGCGACCAGCTTAATGGCCCAACCGACGGCCGAGCTAAATCAGCCCCTATCGCAGGAAGAACAAGAACCACCACTTGGGGACGAGACCCCAGAGTGGCCCTAGCAGTAAGATGTGACAACCCGCCGGTAGTGTGGGGAACTTGTTCCCTCTCTAATGCTTTTAACGACACCGCTATTAATATCCCCTTTTTAATTGATACCGGCGCAGATGTTACAGTTATTCCGGAGACGAGTTGGCCCTCACGCTGGAAATTGGAAGACGCACCCATGGTGGGTGGAGTCGGCGGATTAACCCGAGCTCGAAAAAGTGTTCAATCGGTAGCAATCACGCTTCACACAGAAAAGGGGCCCGAAAAAACCATCACCCTTTTTCCATATGTCATGGCAGGAGTCCCACCCTTGTTGGGAAGGGACGCTCTGGCTCTATTAAAAGCCAGGGTGACAAATTTACTCTAAGGGCCACTGCTGTACACCCACTTCCACCAATTAGACTGACGTGGAAATCGTCCGACCCAGTGTGGGTTGAGCAGTGGCCCCTATCGAAGCCTCGAATGGATGCCCTTCTAGAGATAGTTGACCGCGAATTACAGCGAGGTCATATAGAACCCTCCACCAGCCCGTGGAACACCCCAGTTTTTGTAATACACAAACGAAACGGCAAGGAGTTCCGTCTCCTCCATGACCTATGTGAAGTAAACAAGAGAATCCAACCCATGGGTCCTGTTCAAACGTTGTTACCCATGAACTCTATGATACCGGAAGGACAACCCTGTGCTGTCCTTGATATCAAAGACTGTTTCTTCTCAATACCTCTGCATGAGGAAGACAGGGAGCGGTTTGCCTTTTCTATCATGTTTCCAAACAGCCAACGCCCCAACCTACGTTTCCAGTGGAAAGTGCTGCCTCAAGGAATGATCAATTCACCCACTATCTACCAGATTACGGTGGATCGGGCATTGGCACCAGTCCGACGCAACAACCCGACTGTGACTATTATTCAATACATGGACGATATTTTAATCGCTGCACCGTCAGGAAGTCAAGTGGACCAATTGGTGTTAGTAGTTTCAGAAACCCTGAAAACGAACGGATTCGAAATTGCAAGTGCGAAAATCAAAAAGGGACCATGTGTAAGTTTTTTGGGAGTAGGGATCACAAGTTCTTATATAACCCCCCCCCCAAATAAAAATCCGTCGAAACATTAAAACACTCCATGATATGCAGCAGTTAGTCGGATCTTTACAGTGGCTCCGCAATATTGTCCTAATCCCTCCCGAAATCATGACCCCCCTGCACGATCTTTTAAAAGGAAAGAGCCCATGGGAACAAAAAACTTTAACAGCAGAGGCAATGGACTCTCTCGATTTCATTGAACGGCAAGTATCATCCAGCACGCTTGCCAGGTGGAACCCAAATATACCACTTGATCTATACGTACACTTTACGGAAGGAGGGGGGGTAGGAGCACTAGCGCAGGGCCCTCCTGAAAAAGCTCAGCCAATACAATGGATAGTCCTAGGAAAACCATCACGTGCATTTTCTCCGGGAGTCGAGTGTCTTGGCAATCTCATCATGAAAGGCAGGAAACTCGCCTTAAGACACCTAGGCATCGAACCTACCAGGATATACCTGCCCTTCCGCAAACAGCTCCCAACGCAATCAATAGCGATGTCAGAGTATCTGGCTATAGCTCTCGTCGGATTTGGTGGAGAAATCCGGTACGCCGCAAAACCTCCCTGGACCCAGATGCTGACAATTGTCAACATTGACCTCCCACAGAAAATCATGGACTGGCCCCAACGGGGACCAACGGTCTTTACAGACGCATCCTCAGCGACTTCAACAGCGGCGGCAGTATGGCAATCGGGAGGAGAATGGCATTGCATTAAAGTGATCGATCGCACACTTTCAGCCCAACAGTTAGAAGCGATGGCCGTGGTATTAGCGTGTGGGCTATTCCCAACAGAACACCTCAACATAGTAACTGATTCAATGTTTGTGGCCAAGCTTTGCTTGGCCATGTTGGGGCCTGGCGTGTCAACATCTACGACAGCCCTAATGCTGGAAGAAGCACTTTTTTCTCGAAAGGGCACCATATCAGTCATCCACGTCAATAGCCACAGCCCAATTAAAGGGTTTTTCCAAATCGGTAATAATAAAGCAGACGCCGCTGCAAAAAGACTATGGACGCTAAGAGACGCTCGACAGCTACATGAGTCTCTCCATATCGGAGCCAAAGCATTAGCAAAAAGATGCGGGATTTCAATCAATGACGCAAAACATATAATAGCTACATGCCCCCACTGTCAGAAAGCACCACTGTGGTCTAGCGGGGTAAACCCCAGAGGTCTTAAACCTTCCGAAGTGTGGCAAACAGATTTTACACTCTGCCAGTTGTTGAAACCTCGAGCGTGGCTAGCGGTGACTGTGGACACATATAGTGGAGTGATCGTAGCCACTCAACACCTTAAAAGTGACTCCAAAGCAACCATTCAACATTGACTAACAGCCATGGCGTGGCTTGGTGTTCCTAATCAGATCAAAACAGACAACGGTCCAAATTTTGTATCTAAATCAGTCCAAGCATTTGCCCTGAGATGGGGTATTACCCTAACACATGGCATCCCATATAATAGCACAGGACAAGCCATAGTAGAACGAGCAAACCAAACTCTGAAGTCTAAATTAGAGGTATTAGCAAATGCAGAGGGCTTTAGCAACGCCATTCCCGCAGGAGACCAAACACGTCTACTAGCGACTGCCTTGTTAGCACTAAATCAATTTCCCAGGGGGGAGGAAGTGAAAAGTCCCACCCAAAAACACTGGGCCACTCGAGCACTAGAAGAAGGCCCCCCAGTTATGATTAGAAATGAACTGGGAGAATGGGAACAAGGGTGGAAACTAGTTCTAACAGGGCGAGGGTATGCCGCCGTCAGGAAAGATGGCAGAGTCAAGTGGTGCCCGCTTAAGTCTATTAAACCAGACCTTCAAAATAAAACTAATGAAAATTGTGAGTTTCTGTTCACAGAACCAGATCATCGGGCGCCCCAAGTAACCCGTGCGCCCCAGTGACAGACATCACACCGGAGGCTGTGAGTTCCACACCGACTGAATCCAGAAAACAACAAAACACCCTCCACAAGAGGGGGCTGCGATGTCTTTGCGTGATCTTAATTCCGGAACTTATAAGACAAGTAGAGTCACACCAGTCCTTCAAATGGGTACTTGAACAGATATATCCACTCAATATTATCCCCAAGTTATCCTGAAATACATCCTATTCCTACACCATACCTTCTTCTTTGTGCCTTATGTTTTTTAATACCAAAGTTATGATACATAATTTTAAGATTGTTATAAGGATAGAATAATATAATAATAAGAATAGTATAGTAAGAATAAGGTAATAATAATAACAGTAAGTAAGAATAAAATAAGAACAAGTAATTAGAATTAGAATTAGAATTAGATAAGAAAATAAGAATAAGATAGTTATATTTTAGCTAATTTTGTTATGCATGGGGGGGGGGGGGGAATGTTGCAGGTAGTTAGGTCCGGCGGCCAGAAGATATCGCGCTGTACGGAAAGATAGGGCCCCTAATAGCCAATAGTGTTAGTTTATGATGTAAGCAGACGGATGTGACGTTGTAAACTTTAGCTATATATCACCTTGTTACCCATCAATAAAGGCCATTTTGTCATCCATCACATTGGTGTCAACTAATTAATGGACCGAGTGACTTGGGGGTGGTCTTGAACCGGGTCGCCGCGCCATTTGAACGGCAACAGTTCCATCCATCCATTTTCTATGGAATGATTCTATTTGTACCATTTATTGAAAATAGATAATGGTAAAACACTCCCAGGTCAAAAGCAAAACTCCTAGAATGCCCATTCTATTCACCGTGAATTAACAGGGTTCTGCTGCTGCAATGACAGGCCCAACAAGCCAAGGCTCTGCAGCTGTAACAGGAGGATTGGTGTAGGATGAGAAAGGGTAGAAATCTCATATTAATGTGTTTGATTTTTGAGAGCTTGAATGATTTTTCAACAAATGTAATGGGGTTTTAGTATTATGATGCTGGACAAGGATAAAATATCTTGACTTCAAAGAATGAAGAGCTTTATATTTCAATCATTTCATGCTGAATGTTTGCCAGGATTTTTATCTGAGTCCAAGTATTTACAGTGGCTCTAACGCTATGTAAAAGACTGTAGCAAGCTATGTCCAGGGGATTTTATTACTATTTGGCTTTATACTTCTTTCACTACCTCCAATAAATCATGAATTTCTTCAGATGTGTCACAGGGCATTCTGTTTCCTCAACTGCAAATGACAAATGATGAATAATACACATTGCTGACTTATCCCCCACCAAATTCCTGTCTAGCTCTCCAGTGACACCAACTGTTGTGTTTAGACACTGTTTTTGTGGATGTGTCACACATATTGACTACGAATTTCTCAGATTTCATATATGAAGATCATTCTCTTACAGTACAGAGTAATTAGTTGCTATACATAGAAGCGTAGAATCATAGAATCATAGAATGCTTAAGGTTGGAAGGGACCTCCAGAGGTCATCTAGTCCAACCCCCCTGCACATGCAGGGTCACCTAGAGCACATGGCACAGGACTGCATCCAAGCGGGTTTTGAAGAGCTCCAGAGAAGGAGACTCCACAACCTCTCTGGGCAGCCTATTCCAGTGCTGTCACGCTCACAGTAAAGAAGTCACCCTCACTGTTAAGAAAATTTTCCTTAAGTTCCTGGGGAACTTTTGGTGCTTCAATTTCTGCCCGTTTCCTCTAGTTCTATCAGTGGCCACCAGTGAAAAGAGACCAGCATCATCCTCCTCACTGCCTCCCATGAGGTACTTAGAGACACTGATTAGATCCCCTCTCAGCCTTCTCTTCTCCAGGCTGAACAGGCCCAGCTCCCTCAGCCTCTCCTCATAGGGCAGATGTTCCAGGCCCCTGATCATCCTTGTGGCCCTGCGTTGGGCTCTCTCCAGCAGCTCCAAATCCCTCTTACACTGTGGAGCCCAGAACTGGACACAATACTCCAGATGTGGCCTCACCAGGGCTGAGTAGAGGTGCAAGATCACCTCCCTCGACCTGCTGGAGACACTCTTCTTAATGCACCCCAGGATCCCATTGGCCGCCTTAGCCACGAGAGCACACTGCTGCCTCATGGTCAACTTGTCGTCCACCATGACACCCAGGTCTTTCTCTGCAGAGCTGCTCTCCAGAAGGTCAGTCCTCAGCCTGTACTGGTGTCTGGGGTTATTCCTCCCCAGGTGCAGGGCCTTGCACTTGGCCTTGTTGAATTTAGTGAGGTTTTTCACCGCCCAGTTGTCCAGTCTGTCCAGGTCCCTTTGGATGGCAGCGCAGCCCTCTGGGGTATCAGCTACTCCTCCCAGTTTGGTATCATCAGCAAACTTGCTGAGGGAGCACTCTGTGCCTTCATCCAGGTCATTGATGAATAAATTGAACAGGACTGGATAAAGGACTGATCCCTGGGCGACACCGCTAGCTAGAGGCCTCCAACTAGACTATGCACCGCTGATCACCACCCTCTGAGCTCTGCCATCCAGCCAGTTCCTAATCCACCTCACTGTGCACTCGTCTATCCCACACTTCCAGAGCTTGCCCAGGAGGATGTTGTGAGGGACGGTGACAAAAGCCTTGGTGAAGTCGAGATAGATGACATCCACTGCTCTCCCCTCATCTATCCAGCTGGTCATTCCATCATAGAAGGCTATCAGGTTAGTCAAGCAAGATTTCCCCTTGGTGAATCCTTGCTGACTATTCTTGAGCACTTTCTTGTCCTCCATGTGCCTGGAGACAACAGCCAGTATGAGCCGTTCCATCACTTTTCCGGGGACGGAGGTGAGGCTGACTGGCCTGTAGTTGCCTGGGTCCTCCTTCTTGCCTTTTTTGAAGACTGGCGTGAGATTGGCTTTCTTCCAGTCCTCCGGCACCTCCCCCGTTCTCCAGGATCTTTCAAACATGATGGAGAGCGGCTTAGCTATGACATCCACCAGCTCACGCAGAAATATATATGTATTGTGTCCAGCTCATTTACTGTAAGTGTGAATTTAGTGGTTCCGTCTTTCCCCTTGATTATATAGGGTCCTGGAAAGAATTACTGTTTTGTTGAACTGAGGCACTAAAATAATCTTCCAGGTAAGCATATAACAAGCCGACCTCATGCAGTCTTTGCTGAAGAGAATGACTTCACTCTTACTATCCAAGCTTCCTGAAAGTGAAATACTTGACATATTTAAGCAAATATGCCTTAAAAAGCTGCAGTCACACATTCCACAAAAGTTATAACCTATGTTAGTGGTAGCTGTAAATCAGAGAGGAGCTATACACTCAGTTTTACTCAACAGTGGCTGTGATGCAAAATGAGTTACAAAGCCAGTTAAATTGCCCCCATTCTAGTATAAGTTTCAGTAGACTTAGCCTTTCTGGCCTTAGTCTTTCTGGGTGCTGTTTATATAAATTGTGACTGAGTACAACCAAACCCACCTATGTGGCTCTTGCAGTTGCTCCTCTCCTGACAAAAAGCTCTTTAAGTACAAAACAACAACAAAAAAAGAATATTCTAGCTATTTTAATGAGTATGTGGTGGGTTAAGGAACACAAAAATTATCGAGTGGAGAGCTCTGGGGTTTTCAGTGGAGTGACTGTGGGAATATCAGGGAACAGCTCTTTGCAGAACACTCTAAGAGAAGATAGTTGCTCCAAGCTTCAGAGGAAAGACTCTGACAGGAAGTCAGTAAAGACACGAGACTCAATAAAAATCTCAAAATTGTCTTGGCCAGAAGTGTGAAACATTCTTTACATGATAGACTGAAATTTAAGCAAGGACTGAAATTCCAGATCCTCCCACCACCCTGGCACAGGGCTTCTTGTATCTACTTTTTTGTGCCACAAGCCCTCAGTGCAGCCCTGTGCTCAGACCATGAAGGAAAGATACCTTCTTACCTGCTACCTTAGCTTTTCCAAACATCTATTAGTTTGTATGACAAGGATGGCACAGTAGACATTACAGGTTGCCAGTGTCTTCCAAGGTTTTGTATTCACAAATTCAGATGCTTGACTTTCTGCTTTCCAATATAAAAGGACAAAATTTCAATATCACTGAAGTAAGATTAAAAAAGGGTAAGGGGGAAGGTTTTAATGAGAAAATGACAAGTCACAACCAATAACAAGTCAGAGACGAATTAAAGTTTAGGCTTTTGATGTCTAAGTATCATTAAAACTCACTGTAGTGGAGGTACTTGCAGCACAGTCCTTCGAGGGCTCTTTGGGACAGAGTGAAGGCACCTGCAAGAATAACTATTGGAAACAACCTTGTGTGTGTGTGACCCTCTTTAACCAGCCAGACTTTTCAATAAGGAAAGACAACACATTTCACAACAACAGTCTTTAAAACATTTTTAGCCAATGGTTAGGATTCCTCACCTCATCTTTTATCTCTTATTTACAATTTCATATTAAGTACTGAATCAAATCAAGATTCTTCTGCTTTACTTGTTATAAATCTGCCAAATGATCCTACAGTGAAGGAAACGATCCTTGCCAGCAAATCTGTTGAGAAGCCGTGTTGAGATATTTTATTTGCATGCTGCAAACTTCATGCCACCTGTCAGCAGCCAGGCCTGAGAACTTCTCCAAGTTTAAACCTGAGCAGGTCCCTGCACTGGCTCTTGCACTCACCTTATTACCTTTGGCTAATTAAACTGTTCCTGCCATGCAAGCCATAGCTTTTGATTAACATCATTTTCAGAAGAGGCTGCTCGGTTGCAATGAAAAGTTCTTGTATGAGACATGAGGAATGTACAACTTGCCATGCCATAGGAAGTAGAATTAAACTTAGTGTTTCTGAAAAGGTACATAGGAGAGGAAAGACTGGTCTAGACTGGCTGAAGAAATTACCTCAGCTAAGTAACCCACATCTGAAGCAAGTGATTTTAATGTAATCCAACTGAACTATTGAGAAGAGCATCTAGTAATTCAGTATGGCTTCACCTGAAGCATCATTTAGATCTGCTGAGTCCAAATTGTGTCTAAACCAGATTCCCGAACAGCACAGTCTGAGAATGTGGTTAATGCGCAGGTACTCATACTACCCAAAGCATGGCACAAATGTAATGGGATTGTAGAGGTTTTTAATTCGATAAAATATTAAGGTAGTTCTTATAGAGCAGATAAGATCGAGACAAGAGTTCATTGACCCTCTTGCATTTAAGGGTTCTGTTATCTTTATTATAGAAATGGAACAGGTTGCCAAAAGAGGTTGTGGAGTCTCCTTCTCCGGAGATCTTCAAAATCTGCCTGGATGCCACCCTGTGCCACGTGCTCTAGGTGTCCCTGTTGGAGCAGGGGGGTTGGACTAGATGACCTCAAGAGGTCCCTTCCAACCTTAATGATTCTATGAAATCTCTGCAGCTTCCCAATACCTCCCATTACATATTTAAGTAAGTCCATGGTCTCTCTGATATTCTCAATTTGCTCAAGATATGAAAGCACTCCTTCCCTGCGCTTATTAATTTCACGTGGTACTCTGAGACAAGTTAAAAATAGGATCCAACTCATCCACAGCTCCATTGTTGGGGAACCAAAATGCACGGAGGAAAAGCCTAGTCCTACTGGCAGCATTACTCTGATAAAGCTGTTCTTATCCAGCTGTGTCAGAAAGTTAGGCAGCCTGCTGATCCTGATCTCTTAAATTTTGTTCTGTTTGATGGAAACTGTAAACAATCCCCAAAGTATTACCAACTTGTAACTTAATTTTCCTCCTGATTACTGCATAAATTATGTTATTGTGATTTATATCTGAGGTTCATATGCTACCACATTGATATTATTTGAGCGGTGAAGACAGATTGATTAGTCAGAAGATGGTGCACGGCAATAGCCATTCTCCTTTCTTGGAAAGGCCTCAGAGTAGAGGCAGAGGGAGCTGCCAGGGAAATGCCATATGGTTTGAATGGAAGGATTCTGTCTGTCTGATGATTCTCATGCCTCTGCTTGAAGCAGTCTGTGCAAGAGACACAGACCCATGCTGGGGTCTTTAGACACTAGCATAATATAAACATTTACTAATGTCTTACAATTTCAATTCAGGAATTGTTGATTGTCACAGGAAGCATGAAAACATGCTCACAATGAGTGATTTATTCAGGTAACAAAGCCACTACTGTATTTGTGAATCATCTAATACAAATGATAGTTTCTATTCATTATTTGCAGTAAGCTCACCCTTGCTCAAAGACTCAATTGGTTGCTCAGGTTTCCTATCCGTTGTCACTTGAGTCACATGATTATTTAAGTATAGGACCTTAACCCAAGAAAGTCATATCTCTGGGATTGATTCAGAGGGAAGGCAGGATTAAAAGGTAAAAAAAAAAATCTCATGGAAATTCAAAATATTTAAAGGTTTTGTTAGTCTTTTGCAGAAGAAACTACATCAAATCCATTTATGGGAACTCTAGGCTTTCAGGAAGCTGGTGTCTTTCTGAGGGCTCCATAAGCTGTTTATAAGACTATAGGCTTTTAGAAGGCTTCCAGGGGGACCTTACTCAGTATACAAGAGGAATTATATGCTATTGTGCCTGTGGCACAATGGCAGGGGACAGCAGTCAATCATCTATTTCTATCAAACTGCCTGTTTTCTTTCACTCCTACTTATAATAACCGCCAGCCACCAAAGTTCAGAGAACAGCAAGGATGTTCCTAGTCCCCCTCTCAAAGTCTGTTTTGTTTCACTGAGATTTTCCTGTGATTTTTTCCATTTTTTCCTTCTATCAGTACACAGCTCAGTGTTTCACCTCAAAGCAACCTGACCCCCTTTCCACTTTCCCATGAAAGCTCCTCTTTGCACAGCCCTGAAGTCTGACCTTGCAACACTCTCGGCCTTGTCTTTAAGCCTCCTCAGACATACTGCACAATTTTTCATCCTACGATCAACATAGTTTCTTCCCACATAGTTCACTTGGGGCATGAGGCTTTTCTCCAAGGGAAGAGGGCTCCTGGCACATACCAGGAAAACCACTGGCCAGGGAACATTTTGTTCCACGATGAACAGCAAGGAAATGTAGCAGCAACAAAAAAAAAGACTGTGTGTGCTGTCACTAAACCTTGATGAAGAGAATAGGAAGATCATGGCAGCAAGCTCTGGGCTTTTCTGATGGCGACTCTGAAAACTCAGGCCTTACTGCTGCTCCTGTGAAGGCAGTAAGGGGGATTTCAGTTTCACTAAAGGAGCAGGTCTCAGTCCCCAACACGTACTCCCCAAGAGCTACATTGAAGGGGGAAAAGGGTCCAAACTAGCCCCTGCTTGGACCAAGTTAATGGGATAAAGATTATGCATCGTTGTAGGCTGAGCCAGTCAGAAGGCAATGTTTTTTTCTGCTGCTAATTTTCAAGATGGCAGAGAAGGAAAAAGGACCTCCCTGTTGCCTCTGGCTGTCTATGAGCAAAAAGGCACAGAGCCGTGCTGCAGTTAGAAGATGAGGGATTCCCCCTGCACCCATTTCTGTACTCTGTTACCACCTGCTCTCAAAGATATTTGAAGAGAAACTAGGACACCACAGAGCCAACCGAAGTGCTGAGCTCTGCCTTCTCCTGCTTGCCACTGCGGGGACATTTGTTTTAGTTTCAGCCCAGCAAAGACTGATCCCTGGGCAAGAAAATGTGCTGAGAAGCACGTGCATGGATCCCATGTCAGACTGAAGCTCACCAGCAGCCAAAGGGGAGATTCAGAGCCAGTAACCTCAGGCGCTCCCTGCCCTCGTGCGAGACCATCCGTATGGGCAGCGATGATGCGGGACCTCCCCCAGTGCGGCCTCACACGCTCCCACATGGGACTTGTGACTGCGTCTTGATTGCATCCAAAACCTCAGCCCCGTGCCAGAGAAATCAGAGCCCTGAAATAATCCTGGGGAAAATGAGCTGAGGTGGCAAGCCTATGGCATCACGACAAAAGCCCTGGGGTCAGGCCAGCTGCTCATCAGCGCCAAGCCAGGAGCTCGCAGGCCACGCGGTAGCATCAGGCCAGAGCTCCCGACAGCCAAGGCGGCCGCCTCAGCAACACCTGCAGCACTGCCAGCTACTGGCACTCACAAACAGTCAGGGGCACTGATCAAAAAAATTCCAAAACATCACAACATTTTAGAAAACATAGAATTTGGGATCTCTGAGTGGTCTTCTGAAGCTATAAAAGCTTCAGGGGTTTCACTTTCCAGTTTCTTGGCTTCCTCAGCAGAAGATGCCAAGCTGCATCAGAGCCGGATGGTGCAGCTGGCAGTGGGACAGGGCCGGCATGGGAAGAGCTGGGCAATGCAACCGCCTGGCTGTGAGAGGAGAGGAGGCAGGACCACTGCGACAATCGGAGCCCATCCCCATGCACATAGCAGGACTCCAGGGGGGCTTATCTGCTTTTTTCCCCCAGGAAAGCTCCCCAGCATCATTGCTCTTTGGTTGTCTACAGACTTTGCAAGATCAGGGAGATGGCAAGCTCCACCAGCCACAAGACTTTCACTTCTTCCCAAGGTAAACCAGGGCTCCTAGACTACTGCCTCCCTGCAGGAGCGGTGGATGTAAGAAAACCCAGCCAAGGTCATGTTTTGTGACAAGACACGGAGCTGGCACCACACCACTGCTGATCTTCCTGGTACAGCAGCAGCTTGCTTGGTGGGGCAGCATCCTCCCGCCTTGGCCTCAGCTTTTCCCACTGGAAAGGCTGAGCCTGAGAGGCCACGGCTGCCCATGCCTTGCCCATCACATGTGTGAGCAGTGCTAGTAGGATTGCTCGCTGTGGTCCACCAAGCTGTGCTCTGAGCAGGACCCCAGGAATCAGGCTTTGCTGTGAGGATCAGGGACACGACACGAGGCAGCAATCCCACAGCCCAGCACCCTCCTCCCAAGCTAAGATTGCATTTCTACAGCAAAAGCGGCATGGAAAGCACCATTTTTAGTTTTCTGCTCACATCCCGTGGATGCAAATAGATGCTCAAGCATCATGGTGATAGCAGTCACTTAAATATCTAAATCCCCAGCAGCTCCCCCACTCTGTCTTCAGTATGTAGCTGCACCTGCCAAACCCCAGTGCAGTTTTAGGAAAGGCGATGTATACGTGGGGAGAAGCAAAGGATAAGAGGGCATCTCTTTATAAAACCACATCAAAATCTGTTAACTACCTAGAAGAGGCTGTATTTCAAAAGAGACAGGGAAGGATGATCTTCACCAAAATAGCAGCATTCTGGTGTAAATTAATTTCCTTGCTTCTTGCTTGCACTGCTTTTAAGAACAAGGATGTTGTCCCAGGTAGCCCAGCTGAAGCCCAAATCCTGCCACTGCACTGAGTTTCCTTCCCTTGCCATTGTCCGCGTGGCAGCACAACTTCCTGCCCTTGAGCTAGTGTATGGTGTTATACACCATGCTACACAGCTGCTGCAGCTAGCCCAGAGCTGCCTTTTCCCCACTATTGCGAGGACAAGATCTCCTCTTAGTGCACTCACCAGAGCTTACGTGAAAGATATTAGCACATATAAATGCTAGTGTGTGCTTCTCTCTACTGACGCATATAGGAAAGACCGAAGCCTATTAAAAACAGTATGAAAATAATTAGGAATAAAGTTAACAAGAAGGTAGAGTTCTCCTGGGATGAATTCTAATAAGAGCAGGAATTTGGTTATTTCGGTGAGTATACAAATGATGTAGAGTTGTTCAATAGCAGGACCTATTTCAGGAAATAAAAAACAGGGGAAAAAGCTGGAATGTCTTCTTGCACTATGTCAGACATATCCAGGGAAAATTACACATTCTGAAAAGGACTGTGGTTTCCATACTGCAATTGGGAAAGCTTTTAGATATCAAACACATTATTTTGCTACATACTGGTACCATATGAAGTGTTAGATATAATCCAGGGCTACTTATATGCCATTGAAGATTCAAATGGTTTGAAGAACAGAAATGACAAGCTTCACTTCAGCCAGAAGCCAGTATATTCTCTTCCAGAATAACAGATATATCTTTTAAATCCTCTATGGGATTTATTATAGTGGTGCCTATCAGCACCAACATATTTAAAGATGTGTCCGTGTTTCCATTATAAAACCTTATTTTAAATATTTTAAAGTGTTTTCTAACTCAGCTGTAAACATATGGCCCTTGGCATAGACAGACTCAATTCATCCATTTCTATACAAGGATTTTAAAAAGTGTGTGTGCACACAAACACGAAAAAGTGAGATCTTAGTCTTTAATGCACTTGTGTAGCACACAAGGCTCTAAATAAATAATAAAAAAGTCTTTAGCCTGTGACATAGCCCTTTACTTTCTCTGTTCTCCTGTTGTGGCCAGTTAAAACTTGTTTTTCAAACCTTAAAAGTAACTGCTCTTCTACAGTACCCACTTCTCTCGAGGGTTATGGTGTTACCGCAATGGGAGTATTTTTACTCAAGGAGGGAGCCTTCCTCATCCTCCCTATGCACATTTCTGCAGCAGTAGTCCTAGAGTGAGCTATTTGGTGAACAAGCAGCAGCCTGGATACATGTAAGTAGGAGGTTTTTTTTTTTTTTTTTTTTAATGCTAGGCTGCAAAGAGCTTTGATATATTTGCAGAATACCAGTGAGTGAAACAGAGCTGCCAAGAAGCAATTTGTTCCAAGTTTTATCTTTCACTCTTGCTCTGCTATTTATTTTAAACTGTTAAAAAGAAAACAAACAAAATTAAATGAAAAGCCTCTCCTCCATTTAGGAGAATCTGTCCTCTCTCCAGCCTCCCTAGCCTACACCTCATGCCCGTATCTGCATCTCTGGGGAGCCCTGTGCCTCTTGAGATGAAGGATGCAGGTCCTGCCAGGCAGGGCAGGACAGGCTTCCTTCAGGAGCTGCTGGTGGAGCTTGCCTTGGGTAGAAAAGGGAGCCATTCCCGGAGAGCACTAGGCAAATCTCCACCAAGGACCATGTACTTTGTGCAGAAGGCATCACTTCCAACAGCTTCTGAAGGGGAAGACTTGACTAGACTGTCCTCATTTTAGTAAAGTACTTCAAAGAAGTGAGAAGTGCCACTGACCTCGGAAGGACTATTCGCAAGTAGGAACTCACCCATGTGCTCCCACACTGTGCCAATCCAGTGGCCTAAATCAGTAAGACCGTCCCAGATTTATGTCTGGTCTTCATGTCAGGGATTTCAGAGGTCTGCCATGGGCCTAGTACATAGCACAAGAATTTGTGGTAAAAAACAAAAGTCAGATGTGTTTAGTCTTTTGGAAATTGTGGCTTTGGGAGAGCGGTGTCTTATATTTGCATTCTGCAATGTTGAGAGGGTTCTGCAGTTGTGCTGCCGATAGCACAGTAAATACTGCATGCTAAAAGTCAGCACTGTTGATATCAGCCAGACATCAAGGACCTACCGAACAAGACAAGGAAGATTTTATAACTGTTTCCCAAAACTGTCATTGCTGAGTTTAATCACAAATTCGTCACATTTCTTACCTACAGAAAATCACCAGAATTCATAGTAAGTTAAAACATCTGCAGAAAGCCAAGAGCTGCACAAAAAGGTGTTCACTCCAAGCAAAGGGGCAGTGGCCACTCAGGCTCACCTATGGGATCAATGGGATGGGGAGAACCAGCACAGAGAGGCTATATGCAGAAGGTCTCTGAAATCTCTCAGTCACCTGTCCTGCACAGGCCTCACCCTGTTGCCGTAATCCTCACTTTCATTTGTCCAGTAAAAGAGCATTCTGTATTTGGGAAAGAGGAAACAAGCAGTTTCCCCAGGGCTACCTATGGCCATGGTTTATCAAGATGTGTACTTGTGGACAGAAAACCAAATGCACTACCTGCTTGTTTTACATCCACCCCTTGGTGTCCTTGGTCCCTGCCGTAGCAGGTCCTCCCAGGCTGCACGTGCTGCTAGGAAAGACCAAGTTTGGACCCATGGTTAAAGGTTGCATTTGGGCTCCCATTGCACACGCTTGCCTATAAGCGACATCAATGGCACATACCTGACTAGCAGCAAGGACAAACCCCCTGCAAATTACTGGCAAATGCAGGCCCAGGGCTCAGCCTAATGCCTAGGCTTCTGCTCCCTGCTCTCGATTCAGCTGTGCTTCCTGAGCATCAGTCCACATGCAAGAAATGTCTTTGATTTTATTTCCCATCACTAGAAAACAGAGACCCGGGATTGCTGCTGGTACCAGATAAGCTGGATGTATTATAAGCAACACAGAATGAGCAATGCGATAGCACAGGAAGAGTGCCAATGTGGCAAGCACAGCAGAAATACAAGTTGCTATTCTCCGATTTAGCAGGACAAACAGGTCCATGAACCAGCATTTTCACATGAAGTTGGTGCCATTTGAGTGCATCCCATTAGATCATCCCCCCAAAAAACTAAACAGACCATCTGGATACCAAAAAACAGGCAGCTAAGAGAGTAAAACATCATCTGATTTGTTTGGACTTTCCTAGGAATGGGCAAGTTGTACCTTGGCAGTGACACACTCTAAACTCTTATCAATAACTACTCTTTTCCTGACTTGATCCTTTGTGATGATAGAGCAAAAGCTGAAAAATATTTGTCTTTTACAAAAACAAAACAAAAACCTTCTTTTCAGCCACTGGCTCTCCAGCTTTCATTTGCTGCTTGAGGAAGTCAGTATGCTCATCAAATGAACAACATCAAGCCTCCTCATGAGCCATGGCTACTTCTTCCACAATGTATATGGTCCTTAATTATCTTAGAGAGACAAGAACCAACCAGTGTAAAGCCCAAGGTTTCCAGCAGGGATAAAAGACCAAACAAAGCAAAACTAGCGACACTGTAATTGCCATATATGTAGTCCAAGATGAAGAACTTGGAATGACACTGTATAGTAAGACTTCTAAGTAGTTAAATACCGAGAGAAAAAGAGAATTGCTAAGGTATGCAAAAGTCCTAGATCATTCTTGATGGAACATACGGTGGAAGAATTGTTTGAAAGTGGGAACTGAGAGGAAAACTAGGGTCTAACCGAAGTTTTGGCATTACAGAAGCTTGCTTGGGGTGATACACAGTTGCCACTTCCAGGATGGTTGGTACGCATGGACTCAGCTCCTCCATGGTTCCCTAGGCAACACAATCTGCCCTCCTCGCAGCTGCAAAGGGGAGTAACGGAGGATGGAGCGGGGTGAAGACACCGCGGCCAAACTCTGTTGCACTCCCTGTGCTGGGCCGCTGATAAGCCGCACAGTAGCTGTCCAATGGGAGATATACAATAACATGTCCAGTGCTGAGCCAGCAAGGGTGGCAACTCACTCCTTTTGGATGAACTTTACTTGAACTTTGCTCATTATAAGCTCATTATAATGTCAAAACACACCTCCATCCCAAAAGTTACCCGCCTCCAAGATCCGACCACTCTTCACTGAGCATGCGCTCTAGATTTTCGATTGACTGTACCTTTAAATGAAAGCGAGAAACTTTGTCACCAATCAATAACAATATTAAGTATGACTCTAGTCACTCAAGCTCCACCTGAATGTAAAGAAAAGTATAAAAGGTGAACTAAGGATGAAAAGGAGGAGGGAAGAATCCATCGCAACTCTTGGGTCAGTTGACAGGCTGATCCCCCTTTCCTCCCCTCGGACTGGAATGCCACCTGAGGAGACTCGAGACCGAGAGCGCTCTCTCATCTTCTGAGGTGAGTGATGATTGCACATTTGTACATCAGAGCTAGCTAAAAACCCCACACTGTAGTAGAGAATTTCCTGTGCTGACACCCGAAACCTGCTTTGTAAATGTTGCATTTGAATAAATCACGCTGTTTGTGAACTCGACTACTTGTTTGGGGGGGGCGATCAGACCTACAGTTGACAGACTGTTCGTGAACCCGATACTGCCAGAGTCGAGCTTATAGTTGATCACACAATTTGGGAACTCAATTAGCTTCTAGGAAGGCGATCGGACCTACGGTCCACGGGCTGTTTATGAATCCGATACTGATTTGATATTTCCTTCCCTCCCCACCACCACCACTATGGCTTTCAAACGGCAACATTTCACACATACAGTGGCAGCTATGAAAATACAATCTATTAAAGAGAAGGTACTGTGCTAGTACAACACTTACTGATTTTCATAAAACAATAATCTTCCCTTCAAAAGTGTAAGGTTTTCAGAGGGTCTTGAAAGGCAAGAATATGGTCTCTCTCTACAATCACCTTGTCTTCAGACAGTGCTGAAGTTTCTTCTTCAAGATCTAGGTACCATCTCATACTAAGTCTCCCCACATGGCTAGTAGACTTCTTAGTTACCCATGATATAATTTAGACATGGGATATGGAAGACCTCCCCAACGAGCAGGTAGCAAGCAGGCAAGCAAGACTGCTTGCTTTTACTGCCTTTTTTTCTCAGATCATATAATGCCCTTTTTCCTTCCCTTTAGGGATACTTCTTGTAGGGATTTATCACAAAGTACTGTGATGCTTAATGATTTTATTTGGGACCCTGGATTCTTGAAAATGATTGAGAAAACTCAGTTTTCAAAAGCAAAAGCCTCCACACCTCACATTACAGTAGGAAGAGTGGAGACAGCCTCCACAAGGATGTAACAGCTCCAATGCACTGGCGAGCTCAAGACCACAGTGTGCATTGTGTCAACATCTACATTGATACAGGGGAATAGGACAGCAAAGATGTGCTGAATAATTGGGCAGAGTATTCCCATGGCTACTGCTATATCTAGAACATATTAGTTGGCTAATATCCTGTAACAGAGCAAGAGAATTCAGCCATATCTAGAGGGAAAAGGCATTTAAACATAGGTAACAAAATACCTTCCAAAAATATCTCCTTTCCTTCCCTCTCCCAAAATCCAGCCAGAGAAGGCTAATGCTTATAACACTGTTGACAGCAGTTGCCTTTCACAACTCCTTCTTTAAAGTGAGGTAGGCAGAGGATGTTTGTGAAGAAATTCTTCAAGTATGTTTGTTCCTTTTGTTACTTGGGATAGTTTTAGTTATCATATTAATCTATTAAACATGTTTCAAATGTCAATTAGATGCACAGAAGAAGTCATGTTTTCATCACAAACCATGATTTCTAATCATTTAAGTGAACAACTGCTGTTTAGCATTATACAAATAGGATCTTGCTGGGAAAACCTTTCATCCAATTTTCCCTGCTGTATCTTTAGCCTGTTAAATTGGTTTGGTTGTGCTGTTAAAGGTCCCTTTCACATACAGGCAAGGTGGCCTAAGCGAGGCCATCGTTTGTCCCAGACCGCTCATTTTCAGCAATGAGAGAGGGCATTGGTTGTTTCATATGCAGTGCATCTAAGAGATAAGTTGCAGTCTGACTTGTTTCCTTGCACAGAGGAAAAGCCAAGCAATAACAAAAGCATTACAGATGGTCATTCTGCTGTTTAACTAGATTTAGGTCATCTGGAATTGGAGGCCACAAACCCCAAATGATTTTTCCTGCCCAGTGACTGGGCAGAATTTGGCACTACTCTTACCACTATTGCTCTTATAACTAACAGACCTCCCAAACATGTGTGCCAAGTGGAGCCTTGATATAATTCCAGCAACTTCACCAGAGGGATATTTAGCTCTATCCTTAATCACCCTCACCCATTTTTAACTTTTCAGAATCCTTCTCTGAACAGTGATTCGCCTCTGAATCCTAGGACAGCAAATGGAGACGTGTAGTCAGACAAGCAATTCTGCTGTCAAAATGGTGGGTTGGAAAGGCAGACAGTGCCCATTCTATGTGCTATTTGTGTCTGATGCTTAGGTCTCAGTTTACTGGGTCCCTAAAATAAGTGACTGAGCAGTTCACCCTTCTCATTTACTGCTCCATGGATATCTCCAGAACAGACCAAGTAGAGCTTGTCCATGGACTGCCATTATCAAGCAATAGCTCCATCTCTCTTTTTACGTCAGATCCCAAGTGGGAAATACCACAAACTTCATCTGTCAGTAACCATTTTTCCTGAGAGAAAGCTCTTTAAATTACACAGTGACAAAGGCTAAAGAGGAAGACAATGAAAGTTATAGAAAAGAAGTGCAATTGGTACAGAACTCAGCAGGACACTACTCACTAGATGGCTCCTGGGCTGAGACAGCTCGAAACTTAGAGGTTGTGACCCAGGCAGTTAAATAAAGGCTGCAGCATCAGCCCTTCTTCCTCTACCTTTTGATTTCAAGGACACACTAGAACCCAACTATAATATGGATGATCTGAAACAGACTGTACTATTTATGAGTAAATTGTGCTTTTCAGTCTTCAGAATTCCAGGTTTAACAGCAAACAGCAGAAGAGAGAGAACAAGACCACGAGCACAAAAGCATTAAATGATTGGATCAGATAAGAAAAGTTTTAAAAATAACCTTGTAGTCGATATACGTTGAGACATCTTTGATCCTATGACCTTGCAGATGTCTGCGAATATAGCACCTGACATAATTTTCTTGTTAAGATAGGCACTTTTCTTCAGAGCCTACAATGCTCTACTTTTACTCCCTTTAGGGCTACCTTTAGAGATTGATCACACATTTGAAAAACTTTTCAGATGAGGATTTAGGTGCCACTGGATGCTGACAGCCCAGGGTGCTAGTGGAGGCAACACTCTTGTCTTACTGTGCATGGCATGGAGCAGACATCTCAGCAAGGTGAAGCGAACCCCAGCAGCCTCTTTCCTTAGTAAAGCTGCTCCAGAAAACTGTCATTACTCCAGTTAAATATATTACAAAGCTCTTCTGCTAACATTCAGCATAGCTCCTACCATGCTCAAATATCCCCTAAATCCACACCACCTGTTGCTTTGTCACGAGGCAAAGGTTGGACATAAGACTATGGTTCGTGCTTCATCCTTTCCACGCACCCTTGCAGAAGGCAGGCTTTCAAGAGATGGGCAATTAAAAGGACAGGCCAATGTTTGCCTGTGAACACAATATATCTCATCCCTAGCCATAAGTGCAGAACAAGAGGGACATTTCCCAATCCTGTAAAGATACCATCTATACAGCTATTTTTCAAGTTATAACCTGCATTAAAAGTGAATTATCAGGGCTTTTGTTTTTAAATCAGAATTGGAAGGCTGGATGATTGTTCAGTGAAAAACTATGATATTTTAATCCAAATTGAAGGCGTCTCAGTAAAATAGATTTACTTCTGGTGCAAATCCACTCTAAGCAACTGCAAGTCTGAATTGGTACAACTCATATAGCAAAGCTTCCCTGAATGTAAAGTCCACCCCCAGTTTTGATGCACTTCTTATGTTATTTATACCCACTTATATGAAAACTTAATTGCTACTAGACAAACTTTAAAAGAAAATTGTAGCTCAGACTGATTTGACAGAACACTAAAACATTACTGAAAAGTGACTTTCACAGAGACTTTTCAAAACTGGCATCAGACTTGCATTAGTAGTGGAATCAAGAGAGATAATGGATACAAAGAAAATGATGGTATATGGGTCTACGAAATGGAAAATTTGTTAACGCAAAGCACTCTGAGTATCTTCTATGCCTAAATATACTAGGAAGTCATTCTTCCTTTTTGATATTGAAGAAAAAAGTCCTTCGGAATTTCATCTCTACTGCAAAAGTTGCTGATCAGTCATCCAAGGCACTGATTGCGCACCCTGGCAGCTTCACAGTCCTGAACAAGTTCCATCTGTTCTTCTGGAGACCCATGGCAATCCACAGTCCCAGTTTTATACTTGCTGTTCCGGCCTCAGAATATTACCTATAATTTCTCTCAGACAATCTAGTAAATTCTCTGTCATGTACATGCAATCTATGCTCAGATCCATTGCCATAGCATTAAAAGCAAAAGATTCAGAGAAAAAGACAGCAAGTACTCAGAGGAAAACTATACTGTATTTCTTTTGCAGCCTAATATCAAAATTCTGAAGCTCTGTGCCCTTCTTTCTTTTTCCATGATAAAAAGTTGTGCAAAAGCTTAAAAAAAACCCTTATTCCTTTTATCCACTAATCTGCAATATTAACCTCTCAACCCAGGAAATATGAGCCTCTTTCTAAAGAAAAACAAATGGATAAGGGAATTGTGTTGAATCACTAAACAGCTAAATAAAAGCAATGTAAACTGGGTAGGAAAAATCTGCTGGCTTTTGCTTCTGGAAAAATCAGTAGACTGTAGAGAAAATCTGAGAACAATTCTATGGGCAAAAGGGAGTTTCTTTGGCCACAAGACAGCCTCATAACATGGAAGGAAAACTTTTATGATTTCCTTTATGATTTCACTCAACTGACCAAAAAAAAAAAAGAAGATTCACTGGTGGTCTATGATATGGGAGGGCCATGCTCAGTTCTCTTCTCTACCAAAGAGCCTGAGACACCCTGGATTGAAAACAAACCAAGGAAGTTTTCATATAAAGAAGAGTTGCAAAGCACTGTAACATTTTGAGACAGTGATGACAGTGGTAGTCAGTGAGATATCTCAAATATGTTGCATTGAAGAGATAAGGGAATTTGAAGCCATTATATTTTTAACAAAGTTTTGGTAAGTTTAACCAGGCTCCAAAATTCATCCCAAAGTGTAGATTTAGAAATGACTTTAAAACTATTCAGTCATAGCCAATTGAGAGCTTTCACCAAAAAGACTTCAGATTTTTTCCTGGAGTCTTTTTCCCTGGACTCTTCCTACCTCTACAAAGCAAGAGCAGTGCACATTTGGACACGTGTTCCGGGTGGGCTCGGGATTCGGCAATAATCACGCCAGAACGAGGTGACTACATCGAGCATTTATTCAGGTGGAAGCACATTAAAGCAGCAAAGTATGGATAACTACTCACGAGGTGATACCTGCTGGCGGGATACTGGACTCAAACATGCTCTCGAGCTGGCAGATCAGAGAGAGAGAGTAGCTGACCGGCTCTCGCGGAGACAGCGTAGGCCTCAGAGTTACGAGTTTCTCTTTTCCTGCTCTCTCTGCACTGTCCTCTCTATGCTCGGTGCATCCTGGCACATAGGGTAAGTATGACCCAGGAGGCAGGCCGGGGGGGGGGGGGCAGACAAACTCCGCCTCTAGTTGCGCAACTCTCCCCCTTGGGTGCGCAGGTGCGCACACCAGTTGGGGGTCCCAGCCCTCAATTTGAGGGTCCTGCCTTCCTCCTCTTCTTCCTCATTTCCGGGTGTTTGACCTCCAAAGCTAGTTCGGAGAATGTCTGCGGTTAAGTTGGCTACAAGCCTGACCAAGCGGCTGCCTTCAACAGGTTTCTGGAGGGGGCTGCCTGTGAACCAGGCTAAGCAGCTGCATCCCTGCTCCTTATAGCTCAGCCTAGGCAGGCAAACATCTTTTTCCTCAAAGTCTGGCCTCTGCTTCCCACGGGAGATTTTTATGACTCTACAGATCACAGAAATTTCCATCTCCAACATATGCCACCCCGTGATCTGTAGAGGTCAATCTATCATAGTCAAGCACCCGAACAGATAACGTTTTCATAGCAGTCTCAACCATGCCTCGTGTCAGCATCATCATGCAAGAGATACAGCATATATTATTGCAAATAGAAATAACAGCGCTAATAACAGATTCTGTAGACATGACCAACCCCATGTCCATTGTCCGAATGGAGTCCAATCACCATCCACTCTCAATTGATGAGTCAGATCCTGTAACGTCCGGACCTGGGCATGCATAGATGTGGCGTGGCTCAGAGTCAGGCAGCACATGCCCCCTGCCTCCTCACACCTGTGGCCATGCATAAGCAGAAGCATAGCCATAGCAGCAAGGTCGCGTGCCGAGCCGAGTCTACATCTACCAACAATGATGGCAAAGCTGTTGTTGTAGCATTGTTGGATTTTGCTGGCCAGCATCCCAGTCTGCATAGCGTGGTCAATGCTTGCAGTGATCCCTGGAGCCAGTGCCTTCGGGCAACGACGTTCTTGCATCTCTCTCTTTCTTTTTTTTTTTTTTGAACCTGGTCTATAAAATGGTAAGCCGCCCTACTGTGCAGGGTGGCGTAAGCAGTCCAGCGGGCCTACATGTGAGTTAGCAGAGTTAGCATAAGTAATTTTCAGGCAAGTTCTGTGTACTTAGTTGCAAGTTAATTACGCTAACCGTCACTCATGACAGCAGCAGGCCGCGTGGCCTACATTCGCCTCCTAGATGGCCCTCAGAGACAGAGGTGGCCATCACTCACATCAAGGTCTGGCATGGCATGTGTCCCCACCGCTCAACACCTAATGGGTTGCAGTCAATAGCGGAGCTCGAGGTTCTTCTCGCTGGCAAACACAGAGGCCAACCCAGTCTTGCCCTTGACTATGGTAGGAGACGCTCAGACTTTTCAGCTGGTCATCAAGGTAGTGTCTCACTTGCCTCATGCAGTAGCAAGCTGCTATTATGGCAACACACACACAGATTCTCATTAAATATGGGTAACATACACAAAATCACAGCCTCTAATAATAACTACATTGTGAGCACACATATTAGAGTCATTAAACACAGTCTGGTTATAACTTTCATTACTTAGCATGTATTTGCATGTTGTTCTAGAACACACGCATCCTTTCCCTACACAAGCTAATGTGTTTTTACTATTACTCTGCGGATTGATCCCATAATGGCATCCGCCCTCTTTGGTATCAAAAGGAAATATTGCTCGCTTTAAGGGCATCATCTTCGGGGGTGTGGAGGGTGGGGCGGGCGTGGGTAGAGCAGAGATAGACCTTCTCGATGGTGACATCTGCCATGGTCAGTACGTGGGTGATAACTGTGCTGAGGACCTGGTTATGGGTGAAGTTCGCAGGTCTCCATCACGCTTGAAGCTGTCACTCTTTCTCTGTGGCCATGTCCCACATGACTTTTTCAGATGTCGGTGGGGAGGACTCCGTTGTCTCCGTCTCTCAAAATACCTGTAACGACACTCTGCACCCACATCTGGGCCTGGGTGCAACTAAGAACAAGGGACACATTATTTTGTTCAATTCCCAGTGCTTGCAGCACACCTAATGATCTCTACATGGGGTCGTCAGTCCTTCTGTGCCCCTCATACTGGAGCTTGGCTGTCGCTTCATTCTTGTATTCTACACTGAAGTTATGTCCCTTGTCTCTCTGCAAGGATACAAGTCAGAGTATGGCTCTCAATCCTCCTCCTCCCCCGGAACATCTGGTCCACTCGCCGGGGAAGGTGGCGGGGGAGTGGGGGGGGGTGAGTTTGCCTTAGTTTTCGAGAAATCCTGTTTTCGCCATCTCGGGGATTATTTCGATTCTTGGTCCCTCCGTTTCAACACCGTCTCCCAATCCTCCTTCTCCCCTGGAACATCTAATCCGCTTGCGGTGGGGGGGCGGGAAATGAATACGGGCAGGGGCGAGAAGGAGGGTGGGCAGGAGGGGGCCTTAATTTTTGAGAAATCCTCCCCCAGGATCCCATTCAAGTATTCCTCTATGGTTGAATACCAACCCTTCCCTAGCAGGGAAGAGACTAGAGTTCGCTCCAGATTCATATGCTACAGTCGAGGTGGCTACTGCACAATTCACATGGGGTATCCCTCTCATCAGGGTAAGGGGCATCCACTCCTTGGCCAACCCTCTGTCGTTGAGCACCCTGATTGATTGGATCACCTGGACCTTCCCTGGTCGCAACACCCCAGCAGCTTCAAGAGTCTGGTGTATGGCTTGATGGCAGTCAGTCACAAGTTTTTCCTTGACAGGCTGGTCACCCAAACTCCAAACAGGGATTACTTCCCCCTTCCACTTTTTTGGGTTCCCATGCACTATTGTGACCTCCGCTCCCATTTCCACCAAGGCACAAACCACTTGTCTACTTTGTTCTGAACAATAAATGGCACGTGTAACGAACGAACGATCGTCTTGGCGAGCGATGTTACATTGGAACCCTTCAGACACTGGAGCTTGGCCACCCCACTATTCTTGTTTCAGGTATCCAAGTCTCTCCTGAGGGGGAAAAACTGCTTCCAGTTCTTCCTTTGGTCTGAATCGTAACACTGTCCGCTCTACATCCTCCCATGGGTGCAACACCTGTGATCTATCCGCCTTGGACATTATTCCTGAGCACTGCTTCACCACCTGGACCGCACAGACATTATATCGGCGTGCTAATTGGCGTAATACTTCTGTTGGTTTCCCATCAGTTTCCTGTCTATCAATGCCCTTCTGTAAAAGCAGACGGAAGAGCCGAGCTCGCTCCCCAGGTTCCGACTCTGCATTCCCACTCTGCCCTCTTTTCTCAGTGCTGCCTGTTCCATCCATCTCTAACTCCAACCCTGGAAAGTCGCCCATCTGTTGCAATTTTTCAATTATGTTCTGCAGGAGGCCAGACACGACTCCTGAAGGCTTCAATATGAGTCTAACAGAAATCACTTTATTCGCGTTACAGCATTCCATTTATCTACTACATTTCTGTTAAGTCATCTAGCCACGCGTACGCTTACATTGCGATTGGTTGCATACTACTGGCAACGCGTTTTCTACCGTTCTAGGTTGGCTGTAGATATCGGGGCACACGTTTAAATGATTGGCCCGCACACAGTCCTCTATCCTGCACTGATAAGCTTGTTTACAGGTTCTTCCTCTCCTACTTCTGTGTTCTTGCAGCTGGTGACTTTCCCACGATCTTTTCACCTTGGTCTTAGTCCGGCTCATCGTATCCGTCTTCTATCGGGAAGCCTCCGTTACTTAGATATCCTCCCACAATTCCCCCTTTTTGTTCTTGAACCAGCCAAACCTTCTTTACAGCATTCTCAGTCATATTGGGTACACATTTCAATAAACAAGGCACAACTAGCAGAATGCAACATAGAATCAACAACACCATTCCAGCACTTCTAAATAACGAGTGAAACCATCCCGAAATACCCCATCCATTTAATGAATTGTCCAACCATGAAAGACCATCATCCTCTGTGACTTTATGCAAAATCTTTGCGTGATCCCAAATGTCTTGGACATCCGTGAGTATTTTGCCGGACTGATCAATATTAGATATGTATTCATGGTGGCTCTTCCCCATAAATGGTCAGCCCAGTGTTGGTCTCCTACTCCCACAGAATAGCTACTTGCAGAATTTATATCCCTGCTATGGGTCAATTTAAGCTTTATGGTCATCCAATGGCCTGTTTTGTTTTGAAAGGTGCCTAGATTTGGGCCTGATAAGTTATAATATATATAAGGCACTGTGTTACTAACCAATTGAAGTATAAAGGGCTTTCCTTCCATTGCGACATTCTCCTGTGTACACTGATATGATGTCTTGAGTAGGCTATACGGATTCAGGTCTGTACAGTTGCTTAGAGGAATATTTAACACCAGTGCATCAAATTGATCTGCTGTCCCACAAAGCCAACAACTCTTAATTTGGGTATAATTAACAATACGCCTAAGAAGCATGACATATCCATTAGCGTTAAAAGCAGCATCAGCTCCTATAATAGCGTTAAAAGCAACATTACCTCCTAAAAGCCACAATATACAGCTAATAATAACAGTAACACCTCTTCCTCCCATGCTTTCTTCTGCAGGCTCACACTTTCCACAGCTAGGGTACCAGTCACTTGCCTGCTACGTCTGATGTATGCAAGTTTGCTTCCAGCCAAGGTCTCACCCACTTTGCTGGCACCCATCTGGTTCCAGTATCTGTAACAACACAAGCATACCCTTTTCCCCAGGTTACCAAGTCCAAAGGTCTCGTCCATTTTCCCGTATTCCAGTCTCTCAGCATCACCTTACACGGGCCTAATTTTACTTCTGTCAGGGCTCCCTTTAGCCCAGCCCCGTGTTTGACCATCGGAGGGACTAGGCTGTCCTGGGGTAATCTCAAAAAATTTAAAACATATATTGCTTTTGCCAATCTCTCTGCAGGCATAATTCCCAATTCTCCCCCTTTTCGTTTTTGAAGCTGGCGTTTCAGCGTTTGGTTCATACGTTCCACTATGGCCTGCCCAATAGGGGAGTGTGGAATGCCCGTAACATGCTCTATGCCCCAAAGATGGAAAAACTCTTGTGTCTCTCGTGCGACATAGCCAGACCCATTATCAGTTTTTACCCTTTGTGGGACTCCCAATGCTGCCGTAGTCACCCGCATGTGGCGTTGGACATATTTGCTGGATTCACCCGTCTGTGCCGTGGCCCAGACGGCCATAGAAAAGCAGTCAACCGACACATGGACATATTTTAGTCGGACGAACTCTGGTATATGGGTAACGTCCATTTGCCACAGTTCCAATAGACCGGTACCTCTGGGATTCACCCCAGTCGGGTGGCCACTCGTGAATTGCTGACAATCAGGGCAAGCTTGTATAATCCCTCGTGCCGCAGCGTCTGTCAGGTTAAACTGTCGTCGTAGCGCCTTAGCAGACTGATGGAAAAATTGATGGGAACGCTGAGCCTGTTGAAACTTATCCGGCATGGGGCCTGTCCATGCTGGAGCTACCAGCCAATCCGCCCATTGATTTCCCTCTGTCAGCTGACCTGGTAAATTCGTGTGACTCCGAATATGTGTAATAAATTATGGTGCCTCGCGTATGTCAAGCGTGAGCCAGAGTGTTTTAAAAAGGGCAGAGCCGCATCGCTAACTTCTTTCAGAATTGTGCGGTCCATGTGTCGAACAATACCTACTACATATAGGGAGTCACAGACCACATTCAGGGCCTGATCCGGCCAGCGCTGAAAAGTCATGACGACAGCACGTAATTCTAGTTGTTGAGTGGAACCACTAAAGTCCAATAGCACCACCTCCTTCCAGACATCTCCCTCTTTCCAGGTTAATGCTGATTTCTGTGATCTGTGAAGTGGCACAGAGTTCTGTAAAGCCCACTGTAGGTATTCTACAGCCAATGGCACAAAGATAAAACTGGGTCCAAATCCTGCTATTTCCACTGCCCAAGATCATCCTTTCATTATCAGCTGTGCAAAAGCTTCTAAACGAGTTGTCACTGTACGCTTGGGTTGAATAGGCAAAAATATCCACTCGAGTATATGAAGGGGATCTCTATCCTCAAACCATTGCATCAATAGCAGCAGGGGGTAGTGGTTGTGGTTTAGCAAGAGCAAACCCACCGGTTCATCAGGGTCCCAGCGGCTGGCATATGCGGTTGATACCCTTTCGGATACCCTTTGTAGTGCTAGTTTTGCTTTGGGGGAAAGCTCACGTGGGGCATCAACTCCACCTCCTCCCCGAAGGAATTGTATGAGAGATTCTATATCCACGTTGGAAATACCGCAGACCGAGCATACCCAATTAATATCGCTCAGGAGCTTCTGCACATCATTTAGGGTAGTGACTTCTGTTCACAGAAAGAGCTTTTGTGGCCTAACAACTGTTCTGGTAATCTCCCAGCCCAGGTAGCGCCAAGCTGGCTGCCGTTGTACTTTCTCTGGCGCTATCTGCAGACCTCCCGCTCCTAGGATCTTTTCCCTCTCTGTCAGCAGACTTTCTGCCTCCAGATGCTTTCTGGCTACTAAGATATCATCCATATAATGGTAGATCAGTAGTTCAGGGTGTATCTGATGGATGGGAGTTAATGCCCATGAGACATAGAGCTGGCACAGGGTGGGTGAATTTTTCATACCCTGGGGAAGCACTACCCAATGATATCACTGCATAGGGGCTTGTTTGTTAACTGAGGGTACAGAGAACATGAATTTTTCATGATCCTCAGGATGCAATGGTATGGTAAAGAAACAATCTTTTAAATCGATTTTTAAGATGTCCCAGTCTTTTGGGATCATCACAGGCAATGGTAAGCCTGGTTGCAATGCTCCCATATCTTTCATAACTGCATTTACTTTCCGCAAATCATGCAGCAATCGCCACTTCCCAGATTTTTTCAGGATAGTAGACAGGCGTATTCCAGGGGCTAGTTGAAGGCTGTATATGGCCCTTTTCTAATTGCTCTTGTACTAATGCTTGTAAGTGAGCAACCTTTTCAGTAGACAGCGGCCGCTGGTCGACCCAGACAGGTGTACTAGACGTCCAGGATAATTTTATCACCGGTCGCTCTCTCCCAGTGGCTGCCGCTAGAAAACCTGTTGATCAGGAACCAATCACGCACCTAGCTGGCTTAGCGCGTCTCGTCCTAGCAGCGATACTGGTGCATTGGTGACATATGGTTTAATACTGCAACATCCGCCATCTGCTGTACAGGATTGAACTAGCTCCTTACTGACACGCATTGTTTGCACTCCACCTACCCCCATAACAGGAATCGATGGAGTTTCTAATGGCCAGGTGTGAGGTCAGGCAGCCACACTGACAATCATTACATCCGCCCCAGTCTCCACTAACATTGGAATTGATGTCTGATGCCCACATGGGTGTTTTAATGTTACCCGTTCCATTGGTTGTCGTTTTGAGATGTCCATTGCCAGGTGTATTTCAGGGGTCCCGGTTGAGCCAAAACCCTGTTTTCCTCTGACTTTTGATGTAGATTTGGGAATGCATGCATAAAACAGCACTAGCTATGCGATCTTCTCCCCAGCCGGAACATGAATAGGCGGACTGGGGGTCCGGACCATCACATGAATGGTACCCGTAAAGTCCGCATCGATCACGCCAGGCAATACAAAATGGCCTTTGCGCGTAACCGATGAGCGATCTAACAGTAGTGCACTTAATCCTTTTCCCAGCGGGCCGCAAGTAGTGGATGGGAGGCATTGTACACTGGAGTCGGTGAGCATTGCGTCTACTGCGAGGGCAATGTCCACTCCGGCACTTCCTGTTGTGGCGGCGGTGATGCTATCCAAGCTCCCCGGGATCTTACTTTCATCGGCTCGCGAGATCCCAGCGCGCTCGCCTTCCCGTTTCCCAACCTGGTTCCGTTTGCATGTGCCTGGGAGCGGCACTCCTCCCGGTGACCAAACCTCCTGCATCTATTGCAACGTCCATTAAACACATATCCGCCACCCCTTTTATCTGGGCACTGGGCTTTGAGATGACCGGGGTGTCCGCACTTAAAGCAGCGCGGGTTGTTTTTGTTAACTAAAGGTCGTACGGCTGCCGCAAATGCACGTGCCATGTAATCCGCCTTTTGCTCATCCAAGCCAATACGCTCACAAGCCTCCATCATTTGCGCGATCGAGACATCCCGTGGTAGTGCTCTAAGCACTCGCTTACAATCCACAGTAGCGTTCTCAACCGCTAAAGTCATCAGTATGGCTTCCCTCGCTTCTGGAGTCAGAGGCGCGTTCTAGGGCCTCTCGCAAGCGCTCTAAGAAAGACATATACGACTCCTCGCTTGCTTGTTTTACCTTTGTGTAAGGTGGGATCGATTTCCTGTCCTCAGGTATAGATCGCAAAGGGTTAGCAAAATTTCCAGATCCCATTAAGGCAGCAGGCCCTCCTAGGCGCAACGGATCCCCGTCACGCCATTCCATGTTATTGAGGCCTGCAATGTCACAGTCCTCTGTCCAGCGGGAGCACCATAGGACTTCTTGCATAGGGGTCAAAATTACCTGCATGAGCTGGCGCAGGTCAAAAGGTGTCAGCAAGTGATTTGATAGAATTGAATTAACAATAGCATGGGTGAAGGGACCATGTAAGCCGTATTGCTGCACCAATTTACGTGCCTCTTTCATTAAATCAAATGATAAAGGTGTCCACTGATTTGGCTGACCCTGAGGACCCGCTATTACAGGAAATGCTGACAACGCTCCTTGCCTCACTAATGACAGTCTCATCTCTCTCCAGTGACTTTGGGGATCACAATCCGCTTTTCCCTGCACCACCGTCTCCTTGGTCTCATTCGCTTTCCCTTCCCTGGCCCCCTTCTGTAAGTTTTCAAGGCGATCCAACAAGTCCTGGACCCAGCTGGGCCGTTCTTCAGGCTCTCTGGGGGAGTCCGGAAGCAAGGGCGCAGACGGTGCAGGCGCGGGCGCAGGCGCGGACATGGGCGGGGGCAGGGACAGGCGCAGGCCGGGGTGTTGGCAATGGATCTCCAAACACCAGCGGTTTTCGGTGGCGTGGCGGTTCCGTTCCTGAAGTGCTCGCAAAGGCTGCCGTGGCTCCGGCGGCCACTTTCTTTTCTGCTTTCATATCGGATAAGGTAGATAGGACCAGCTGCCATGTAGTAGCAAGGTCCCTGGCCTGCTTACCCCTGTCAGCGATATGATCCCAGAGCTGCTGCCCTACGTTCTCCCATGTCTCCACATCGAATGCTAGGTGGGGCTCAGCTTTGAACCCGTTCTCTCTGCACCAGATCAAAAGCTTGCAGAGGGTGTGTTCATCATACTTAATTCCTCTCTTAGAGATATTATGCAGGAGGAGCTTAACAATTGCACTTTCTTCCTTAGTTACTGACTGCCCCATCTCCTGCCCTGGCTGCTCACCTCCACCAGGTGACCGTTGCAACAAATCTTCAAATCTTCACGGATTGCCACCCAATCCGTCCCGGACCTCGGTCCCGCCGAGCCGTTCCCCAGCCGGGTGCTCCTGTCAGGGTGTCCCTCTTCAAATGTGCTGAAATCGGCATCACGTTGGGGTCACCATCTGCGAGAGGCCAGACACGACTCCTGAAGGCTTCAATATGAGTCTAACAGAAATCACTTTATTTGCGTTACAGCATTCCATTTATCTACTACATTTCTGTTAAGTCATCTAGCCACGCGTACGCTTACATTGCGATTGGTTGCATACTACTGGCAACGCGTTTTCTACCGTTCTAGGTTGGCTGTAGATATCGGGGCACACGTTTAAATGACTGGCCCGCACACAGTCCTCTATCCTGCACTGATAAGCTTGTTTACAGGTTCTTCCTCTCCTACTTCTGTGTTCTTGCAGCTGGTGACTTTCCCACGATCTTTTCGCCTTGGTCTTAGTCCGGTTCATTGTATCCGTCTTCTATCGGGAAGCCTCCGTTGCTTAGATATGCTCCCACAATGTTCTTGATAGGTTTTCCTTGTTCAGTCATCAGAACTGGAATTACATAGGGACACCACGCTCCAGGGAATCCCTCCAACAACTTATTTCTCATTCCGGGTAACAACGGCTGTTGTAGATAAAGCTCCGGACTTCTCAATTCTATAGCAATCTTCATGGCCTCTGCCTTAAGCATCTGGCATGCTTGTCTTATAGTTGTGACCAATATACTCCTTCCCCAGCTCATCCTGACTTCTCACACATAGCCCTGTTCAGGTGTTAACTACCGCATTATCTGATCCTGGTAGTTGCCTCCCTGATTTCTTCCCCCACCCAGACATTAACCATCAATAACAGTCCTGATGGCCCTATCCTGATGGGGAGATAAGGCTAACTGTGAGTACACCAGCCAACAGTCATTTCTGAATTGAAAGAATGACTATCAGTCAATCATCTTATCCTATAAATACAGAGACAGCCCAAGAGCCCATTGAGCTCTCCTTGCATGGCAGCAGGCTGCACGCTGGGATCTCCCCTTGAGCAGGGACGCCTCTCAAGGATACTCCTCGAGGTTAAGAGATCCTTCCCACTACAGATTCGTGGTAAGTGACAATAGCGCGCCTTTCTCTTTCTGAATTTGTAAACCTTACTTTGTAACTGTGCACAAAGCCCTTAGACGTAAACCGTTGACCAGGTCTGGGACTACGACTGGATCCAGCCGCACCCAGACTCCTCTCAGAAGGAGTTTGGAAAGCAAGGGGGTCCAGTCTGAACCTCGTGACCCAACGGGAGGGTGTCCTTGATAATTCTGTGTGTATCTTGAACCTCCATGCAGTAACTAATAAGTGACTTTGCCATGGAATCTTGTGAAACCATTGTCATTACCAATAAAACCTATTCCTATTTCTTTCCCACGAGTGAAGTGCATTGTGTCACTCACCCCCAACACCACTCATTCTGTGGCAATAGTTACCCAGGAGGAGCTGGATGGGGGCCAATCGCTGTCATTAGTGTGGCGGTAAGCGAGACCCTTGGCTACCACCGCAATAAGACTCTTGCCGCTTCCGTCCACTCTTCACAGGGCGGACTGTACATAGATGCCATTAGTTAACCCCCAAAACCTCGAGGCATCGACATTGTCAATTATCACTGAATCGGGCCCCTTCTTCCATTAATCTTACCATCCAGGTCTGTGTTTTTCCCCGGGTTGTTGTTTATATTTCGCTAGCAGATTCTTAATATCTTCGGGGGTAAAATCGGTTAGTTCATCCTGTCGCTGTCGCTCCATCTATCCCTGCCCTGTCAGCACAGCTTTCCTTCATATTACTGGGATGGCTCACCTTTTTGGTTTGTCCTGCAATGGGCCCTTCTCCTCTGGTATGGGGACTTCCTCGTCTGATTCCCCAATATCCCCATCCCAAGTTTTGGGGTCCCCGTCAGGGTCAAGGACAATAGTCCGCACCTGGTTCCCCTTCCGCCCTAGTGTTCTCCCTCGCCTGTTCTTTACCACTCGTACCATGTACTCTGTCGCCAATTTAGCACATTTCACCTCCAGGAGCTCCCTCTGATCATTCATCTCCAGCAGAGCCTGCCTCTGCATCACCTGGGTGGCTCGGACTGCCTGTAAATGTTCTTGGAGGAGCTGATTCTTCTCCTGTTCCTCCTTTAGCTGCCCTGCTAGAATCTTACATGCACACATGTTGCAGTTCAAATGGCTGCAGCGACCTGGTTCAGGGACGGCACGGCGACCACCCCCAAACCACTCGGGCTATCAGCTAGTTGACACAAATGTGGTGGACGGCAAATGGCGTTTATTGATGGGTAACAAGGTGTTATATAGCTAGGTTTACAACGTCACATCCATCTGCTTACACCATAGACTAAACACTATTGGCTATTAGGGGCCCTATCTTTCCATACAGCACGATATCTTCCGGCCGCCGTTCCCTAACTATCTGCAACAACTATCTGCAAGTCCGAGGGAGGGGCGGAGAGAAGACCCGAGGGAGGGGTCGAGAGCAAGTCCGAGTGAGGGGCGGAGAGAAGACCCGAGGGAGGGGTCGAGAAGAAGTCCGAGTGAGGGGCGGAGAGAAGACCCGAGGGAGGGGTCGAGAGCAAGTCTGAGTGAGGGGCGGAGAGAAGACCCGAGGGAGGGGTCGAGAGCAAGTCCGAGTGAGGGGCGAAGAGAAGACCCGAGGGAGGGGTCGAGAGCAAGTCCGAGTGAGGGGCGGAGAGAAGACCCGAGGGAGGGGTCGAGAAGAAGTACGAGTGAGGGGCGGAGAGAAGACCCGAGGGAGGGGTCGAGAGCAAGTCCGAGTGAGGGGCGAAGAGAAGACCCGAGGGAGGGGTCGAGAGCAAGTCCGAGTGAGGGGCGGAGAGAAGACCCGAGGGAGGGGTCGAGAGCAAGCCCAAGGGAGGGGCGGAGAGGAGGTCCGAGTGAGGGGTCGAGAAGAAGTCCGAGGGAGGGGCGGAGAGGAGGTCCGAGTGAGGGGTCGAGAAGAAGTCCGAGTGAGGGGCGGAGAGAAGACCCGAGGGAGGGGTCGAGAGCAAGTCCGAGTGAGGGGCGAAGAGAAGACCCGAGGGAGGGGTCGAGAGCAAGTCCGAGTGAGGGGCGGAGAGAAGACCCGAGGGAGGGGTCGAGAGCAAGCCCGAGGGAGGGGCGGAGAGGAGGTCCGAGGGAGGGGTCGAGAGCAAGCCCGAGGGAGGGGCGGAGAGGAGGTCCGAGTGAGGGGCCTGGAGCGAGCCCCAGGGAGGGGCGGAGAACCGATCAGAGCGGACATTTCAAAAAACGCCGAAGCCCAACGAAAAAGTACCGGAGCCCGGAAGTGACCAGTCAGTCGAGTTCCGACTCCGGATCAGACACTAGTCAGGACGAGTGGCTCACAACCGATTCAAACTTAAGGAAGGAGAAAAAGAAGGTAAACATCCGAATTAAAGAAAAACCGGCGGGAGCATTCATGATTAAGCATGTTGCAAAGGAAGAGCATCTGACCCCAATTCAGGTGGCTGTTACCTTCAAAATAAAACTAATGAAAATTGTGAGTTTCTGTTCACAGGACCGGATCATCGGACACCCCTGTAACCCGTACACCCCGGTGACAAGCATCCCGCCCGAGCCTGCGAGTTCCACGCTGACCGAATCCAGAAAACAACAAAACAGCCTCCGCAAGAGGGGGCCGCGATGCCTTTGCGTTATCTTAATTTTGCAGCTTGTCACTATAGGACAGGTAGAGTCACACCAGCCCTTTAAATGGGGTACTTGAACAGATCGAACAATCTCGAGCAATTAGTACAAAAATAACTACAGGGCCACCAGTTTTCAGTGCCATGCCTTGCCAACTAGCACCCATTGAACCCTGTTCCAAACGCAGCTGGTACAAAAATTTGTTCACTGGTTCGCCGTGGTTAACCACCCTGATATCCACCTTGATAGGGCCGATCACAATGATCATGATGACGCTAATCTTTGGACCCTGTATATTGAATAAGCTCATGCCGTTTGTCAAGAATCAGCTAGAGAAGGTTAACATCATGTTAGTAGAATACCAACAACTGCTTTAAGAATATATCCACTCAGTATTACCCCCAAGTTACAAGGTACACCCCCAAGGTACACCCTATTCCTACACCCTGGTATTACCTGTCATCCCCTATCTTCTACGCGCCTTCTTCTTTGTGCCTTATGTTTTATGTCAAGTTTATGATATGTAATTTTAAGATTGGTATAACTATAAGAATAGAATAAGATAGTAATAAGAATAAGATAGTTGTATTTTAGCTAGTTTTGTTATGCATAGGGAGGGGGGAAGTTGTTGCAGATAGTTAGGGAACGGCGGCCGGAAGATATCGTGCTGTACGGAAAGATAGGGCCCCTAATAGCCAATAGTGTTTAGTCTATGGTGTAAGCAGATGGATGTGACGTTGTAAACCTAGCTATATAACACCTTGTTACCCATCAATAAACGCCATTTGCCGTCCACCACATTTGTGTCAACTAGCTGATAGCCCGAGTGGTTTGGGGGTGGTCGCCGTGCCGTCCCTGAACCAGGTCGCTGCAGCCATTTGAACTGCAACACACACAGCAGAGCACCTCCCATCCGACCAGCGTGTTCCAGTCGGACCAAGTTCTTAGTACGGTCAGTCTCCCCAAACCGACTCCAATACTGTAAAACTGCCATGGGGTCCTTCTGCATCCATGGTTCTGGAGATACCTGGGTGCAGGTCTCCCATCGATCCCATAGAGCATTCCACGGTTCTGGCTCCCATTCAGGGCATTCCCTCGGAGGCGCAACCTCCCTACAGTCGCCAGTGCTGCCTGCAGCTCTCCCTAAAAAGAACCACTGCATGTCGCACACACAATAAAGACCACAAACACAAACAGCACAAACACGATTTCTATCAAGTGGCACGACCTCACCTAGCTATGCACCCTACTAGTGAGTTCCGCTATTTCGATAGCACAAACAATTTCTATCCAGTGGCACGACCTCACCTAGCTATGCACTCCACTAGTGAGTTCTACTGTTTAATTGCTGAATCCCATCCTCATCGCCAATTATGTTCCGGATGGGCTCGGGATTCGGCAATAATCACGCCAGAACGAGGTGACTACATCAAGCATTTATTCAGGTGAAAGCACATTAAAGCAGCAAAGTATGGATAACTACTCACGAGGTGATACCTGCCAATCTGGACTCGAACAGCCTCTCGAGCTGGCAGACCAGAGAGAGAGAGTTGCTGACCAGCTCCCGCGGAGACGGTGTAGGCCTCAGAGTTAGGAGTTTCTCCTCCCCCCATCTCTCCTCACTGTCCTCTTTATGCCCGGTGCATCCTGGCACGTAGGGTCAGTATGACCCAGGAGGCAGGCCGGGGGGGGCAGACAAACTCTGTCTTCAGTTGCACAACTCTCCTCCCAGGTGCGCAGGCGCGCATGCCAGTCGGGGGTCCCAGCCCTCAATTCGAGGGTCCTGCCTTCCTCCTCTTCTTCCTCATTTCCAGGTGTTTGATCTCCAAAGCTAGTTTGGAGGATGTCTGCGGTTAAGCTGGCTACAAGCCCGGCCGAGTGGCCGGCTTCAACAGGTTTCTGGGGCAGGCTGCCTGTGAACCGGGCTGGGCAGCTGCATCCGTGCTCCTTATCGCTCAGCCTAGGCAGGCAAACATTTTTTCTCAAGGTCTGGCCACTGCTTCCCATGGGAGATTGTTATGACTCTACAGATCACAGAAATTTTATCTCCAATATAACACATTTGCTAGAGACATTGACCCAATGTATGTTGGTCCATGAAGACTTTGAAAATGGTGCGAACTGCACTGTGCAGTGTCATTGAGGACACATAAAAGACTTAGTCATAGAAACAAGCCAAACTTCCATCAGTTCTGGAGAAAAAGCAGGCCATCATGCTCATTAAAAGCAAGGGGCAACCATCAGGACTCTGATTCAAAGCCTTGTTCTTAAAATAGGTTTCAGTGCAATATGAACTATCATCATAGGGTGCTACATGTAAGATTTGTAAAAAGAAGGCAAATCCTATTATAGTATACGGTCTCCCTCCTGTTCCTTATTGCCTGTAGTAGGTCACTCATCTAGGAGAATGTCACCAAGGTAAAACAGTGAGGACTGAATGCTTGGAAAGGATAGAAGTTGCAGAGGCTGCAGAACCTTAGCAGTACCAGGTCATGACAACTCATCCTTTAGCTGGGCTTAGAAATGGTTCACGTTCATTATACCACAAGTTGCACAAAGGCTCAGACCTCCTCCTTAATCTTGTGGTGACACAAACCTCCCTTTCTGAAATCAGGGCTATGCTGGCACTGCTGACAGCTGCTTGCTAAGGGCTGAAGGCTAAGTCTCCTTTCAGCTGACCAGACTAAAAAATGAAAGTGAAGGTGTTGAAATCACATGGTCAACTAGGCATCACGTAACGTTCCTTAGAGGACAAAGTTCCTCAGGACACAGGAGAGCTCCTCTACAATTTTCAGCCATGCCATATCCCAGTATTCACTGAAGGCTGGAAAAATTGTCACAATTCCTATAGAACAAAAGCTCCAAAAAAGCAGAAATGTTGGGTGTCAGCAGGCCAGCAATAACTCCAGGCCAGGTGGACTGGGCTGCACAGTTCGGAATACACAGAATACTTTAAAAAGCCGAAGAACTGCAGGAACAATCCTTATATACATTTGCGGAGCATCTCGACTCCCATCTACACCTAATCAATCCATCCAGTGACAGCAGCGCACCCACACGCTCTGCTGTGCGCCAGGGTGTATTGGAGATGGAAATTTCTGTGATCCGTAGAGCCATAACAATCTCCTGTGAGAAGAAGAGGCCAGACCTTGGGAAAGAAGATGTTTGCCTGCCTAGGCTGAGCGATAAGGAGCAGGGATGCAGCTGCTCAGCCCGGTTCACAGGCAGCCCCCTCCAGAAACCTGCTGAAGCCGGCCACTCGGCCGGGCTTGTAGCCAGCTTAACCGCAGACGTCCTCCAAACTAGCTTTGGAGACCAAACACCCGGAAATGAGGAAGAAGAGGAGGAAGGCAGGACCCTCAAATTGAGGGCTGGGACCCCCGACTGGCATGCGCGCCTGCGCACCCAAGGGGGAGAGTTGCACAACTAGAGGCGGAGTTTGTCTGCCCCCGGGCTGCCTCCTTGGTCGTACTGACCCTACGTGCCAGGATGCACCGGGCATAGAGGGGACAGTGCAGTGAGAGCCGCGGGGGGGAGAAGAAACTCCTGACTTTGAGGCCTACGCTGTCTCTGCGGGAGCCGGTCAGCAAATCTCTCTGGTCTGCCAGCTCGAGAGGATGTTCGGGTCCAGATCGGCAGGTATCACCTCGTGAGTAATTATCCATACTTTGCTGCTTTAATGTGCTTTCACCTGAATAAATGCTTGATGTAGTCACCTCATTCTGCATGATTATTGCTGAATCCCGAGCCCATCCGGAACACAGGGCAGTAGGTCAAGGCTTACAATTCATTGTACTGACCAGGCACCTTCAGCCACAAGCAGAAATTTGGTCCTTCCTCTGAAGTGCTGGGTCTTCCTTTATCTTTGGCATAGGAGTGGCACCATTGTGAACAATGTCAGTCCTCAGCAGATTTGTGAGAAAACAAACAAACAAACAAACAACGACAACAAAAAATACAACATTTCTTTCCTGGTCTTGGTGGTCACATTATTCACTATCATAACACACAAAGTGTAAAGCTGCGTATTTAAGGTCTGTGAAATATCCGTGCACAATTCCATTTCAGTAACAGACACCATAAAGGAGGCAGAATCAACTTTCAAAAAACTAATTTTAATCAAAACAAAAAAATTATTGATCATTAACAAGTTTATAAAACAGTGATTTAGTTACATAAATAAATTGATATCAGTGTATCAAATCTTAATTACTTTCAACTTCATGAGCATGTTTACATGGGTGATGAAGTACAACCTTTTTATCTATTATAATAAATAAAATGGAGAGCATGAAATAGTTTTTCTAAACAAAAATACCTACAAACATACCTCTAGCATGTTCTCTAATGAAGGGACACTGGACAACTTTTGCACCAAAACATAAAAACTGCTTTAAAAAGCACAAGGATACAGAACCATCAGCTAAAGACACTATACTGTAACCAAAGTTGGTATTTAATAATATAATGAACAGTTTGGTAGTTAGATCTCCAGTTTGGTTATTTTAAAGCATTAAGACAAGGCAAGATAGAAGGCTGCTTTTGTTTGAGTAATTCTAGAGAAAATAAAATATATTAAGAAAAAACAAGCTGAAAAGTAGAACAGTCATACCTACACAACTTTCTGTCCTGCACAAAGTCAAAATACCTATGCAGAATATATATATATGTTATTTATGCACAAAGGTTAGCTTATTATTAGCTCACTGCAAAGGCATAATGTATCATGCCAATCATTTTGGAAAAAAATTTGTGTTTTGTGTCAAAAAGGATATTTCTTTAAGTTTTCTAGGCTAGGAGGCACAAACCCCGATTCTGGCATACTGTATTCTTAATGCTAAGGCTTGCTGCTCTGGCTGTGTATTTTTTTGTTGTCCCTCTTTACTATAGTGCCTATTACAAGCATGTGTGTATACATATATATGTATACACAGGTTGTATAAATATATATATATATATATAAAATTTCCCCCAATAGGTATCAGTCCAACCATGCAATCCAAAAGGTGGCTCTGCATAGATGTCCAGCATATAGTTTGCCACCTGAGCCAACCCTGAAGCAAGGCGCACTTTAGTCCTTCTGATAGGTTATCTTTATTGTTTAAAACCAAGCTACTGCAGCTTCAAGTATTTTGCATTACATAGTTTTTTTTTATAAATTAATGTTATATTTTTCAATATTCAGACATATACTATAATATATATACAGTACAATAAATGCTCTCATTCTTTTTTATTTTTTTGATAAATCCCTGAGAATGTATGTTGACAGTTGCTAAGTTTCCACATGCACAAGCGTTGTGTGCCATGCTTCTGGATGAACAGCACTGCAAAGCCACGTGGTCAGCCTTTTAACTATTAGTATTTCATTTGTTGGTTTGTTTAAATATGCTGAAATGTAAGGATGAGTTACAAAGGAGTAAAGCTGAATCCATTCGAGGTACTTATCACAGGATGGAGGTGTTTTGTTTGTTTTTTAAAGCCATTGCAATATATGTTTGTTTTTTGAGGCTGTGTACATATACAGAAAGGAGAGCAATGTGGGCTTTTGCCACTTGACAACATATACTCAGTGTAAACCAAACCTTTTTCAACCTCTCTCTCATACAAAACAGGAAAAAAAAATGGAAAAAAAAATTAAACACACGAACTTTCACAACATGACAGTTTAGTTTGCAAACTCAATATAACTATACACATATAATACCAGTGTGGCTGTTTCTTTAAGTTAAAAAGGATACAAAGGCAGGCTCAAGTAAAAACAAACCACCCCTCCAGACCCCCACCCACCCCTCCATTCACACATTTTTGTCAACCAAACCGCTCACGAACCAACATCATCAGTTTCTTTTTGCCTTTGTAGATTTGTTTTAGGTTGTCAACGAACTGTGTAAACTGGATGTGTCCATCGTGAGCCATTAAGAAGGTCTCTCGGGCCTTGCTGAGGAACTCTATAAACTCGCTATAGTGTCGCGGGCTGATGTGAGTGAGACGCGAGTGAGTTGTGTTAATGTAGGCTCCAATTGTGGCGTCTAAGAGGTGCCTTAAAGGCGCTTTGTCCAGTGACATGAGCTTACCAGAGTTCCTCCTTCCGTGAAGTCCCACCATGCCAGGAGTGGTCAAAGTACACCTACGCAAAATGTCTGACAGTACTGTTGCACATTTGACACTTTTGACCACCAGAGGTATTACAGCTGCTAGTTCATTCTTCCCAAGGGAGTGGCTGAGCGCGCAGGCCCAGAGAACGTCGTTAATGGCAGGGTGCGTGTCCTGATTGTAACTCAGGTTGAGATGCGTCATGGCCAAAGTGGCCAGCTTGTAGGCCCGCATGGGATAACCACGGTGCTCCATGTATCGTGCTATAGTGAAAAGCTGCGAGTAGCTCATGCCAGTTGTAGCAGCATCGAGAATGATTTGGTAAGCGGTCTCAAAAGCTATGTGATCCTTTTCACATAAGGTCAGTGCAGAGAGGGCACAGTTTTGAGGATCCTTCATGGCACACTGTAGAGCAAGCGTCCTTGCACTGCCAGCCAGCTTCTCCTGCTGATGGCAGTCCAGATGCAGACGGACAATGGTGCTGTTGGACATCACTGTTGTAGCAACAATACTAGTGGCTTCTGTTGGAGTGAAAAGTGTAAACCAGCTTTGCATGATGCTCTCCAGTGCATAAACACCTGAGAGAGTGAGAGAAAGGATTAGCCACAACTGATAACACCCAGCAGATCAAGATGTTCAGCAAGAGAGCTGAACAAAGTCTAAGAGGTTGGCAGTACCACAAAGGGGCAGCTACCCCATCAGGAAAGGTTAAAGCAGATAACGTGTCTGGAAAAGGCTATGAAAATACAGGCCACTGTGCAATCTCTACAGCAATTGCGGAGACACCAAGAACAGTAACAACAACAACAAAGTCTGCAAGAATCTGCTTTAGTCTTCTGCTTTGATAACTGAGTTGTTTTACCTTTTATTTAAGATAATTTTGATAATGAGTTCGGACCCATTTGGGTGGAGTTACAGTGCTCAAAAATTCGGCATCTCATCACATTACTCAAAACCAGCCCTCACATTTAACATTTAAAAAAGGCGATTTTTTTTTCCCCATGTGCATCTCAAAGTACAGCACATGCACAAAAGAGCATTAAAGCACTCTAAATGACTCAATAAAACATTATGCCATTTAATAATAAGCATACCTTAAAAAAGGGGGGGGACAAAAAGCTTCAACCCCCCTGCCTCCCCACATACCCACTGCCCAAACAGGGTTTTCAGATAGGTCTTGCACTAAATTGATATGCATCTGAACACCAAGCTCCTTCTTAGGGAAATATGCTAAGCAATATACACTACTGGCTTATATTTGAAACGTGGAATTTTCCTTGGCATCACCTTATTGTTGATGTGTGTGTGTGCGCGCGTGCACGCACACACACGTGTGTCTGCACAGCAGGGGGAGGAAGGGGGAAAGGGTGATGGATGGATTCCATAAATTGCAGCTTATAGGCAACTAGAGTGCCTGGTTATTTCTAGAAGTAGTTTACACACATCTGTGAGCCCACCTAAACCACACCCTGAGGTCCTCATTTTCTCTGTAGGACTCTTGATGCTTCCTGTGCACCCCTTCACTCATGTTCAAAAATCCAGCATGGCCAGAGAACACCAGGTCTTCATTTTAATAAACAGATTTCTTGCTTTACCAACTTGATTAAGTCTCAAGAGTACTTTGCATGACATTATAGGTTCTTTATGGGGTACTTCTATTAGAATATGTAAACTAATTTGAAGCAGAATTAAAACCTGCATTTTATTTGCCAAAATGCAACTGCAAAAAATAACACCCAGGCACTAATATCTATAAGATAGCCTCAGCAATAATTATCTTAGAAAAGATATAAAAGCAATAAAACAAGAGCATTGCTTGAAAATTTGCAGACAAACCACTTTCTGGCTGAGGGCATACTAAGGCAAGCTATATTTTCCCAAGCTACAGACAACATTAATTTCCCAGTTAAGTACAAAGCAAAGGATAAAATGATCCAGAGAATAAGCACCAGCAATTTTCTGAAGTTTTGAAACTCAAGAACCATCACTGAGACACAATCCAACTCAAATGGATGAAAGAGAAAGGAATAAATGCAGAGAAGCATGTTTTCCAGAAATACCTCTAGTGACAATTAAACTTGCTCCCTTGTCATGGTACTTTCATTGTCCTCATTACCACAGCTGCTGAATGGTTAGTTACACAGTTTTTAATGCCCTTCACTTTCAGATATTCCATCCTCATCTTGCAAGGTAGAAATTGGAGTACACAACCTGAAGGTCTCCTCACCAGGACACGCAGGACATCTGTTCATTTCTGCACTGCCAGAGGATGCCCTGCTAAATGCACTATCCTCCCACTGCTGTCCTCTAAGCATGAGCCTAGATTCTGCTCCCACCTTATTCTTCTTCCCTGGGGGGCTTAATGACGGGTACATTAGCATTTGGTCTGCATTCCAGTGGCCGAGGAGCGGCCTACACAATGTCATGGCCACATCGCAAAGATGAACTACATTCTATGTCTGGATTTACCCTATGACTTAAAAAAAAAAAATGGGACTGCCTGCCACACGCCCCATGAGATCCTGTCTCCAGCACCAGTGCTGGCAACTCAGACATTCTCTGCACTTTGTTTAGTCGCGTTCTGGTTCCTCCTACTCCGAGCAGCACAGAGCTGACCCAACAGCTGTCACACCTGTACCTGAGCCTGGGCAAGCAAAGTTGTAGAACATGCCTTTTCTCTGCTGCAAGATCAACCTAGACCCCATAGGGAGTGGAGAGGGGAAGTTTGGGATATCCCACATCACAGAGTCATGTGAAAGCATAACAGCACTCCTCCCATCTTACTGAGGTCATGCTCATCCCCTACCTTGTGAGGGAAAAATAAGTAACACCGTGTTGCTCAACTAAGTCTCACCTGACCTGTGCTTATTTTATCATATGCTTAAGAAAATCTTATGTCATTACCATAATTGTCTTTTAATTGAAGGAATTTTACAACATTTTTACAACAGAAAGCATATGATACTTGCAAGTCTGGGCATTGATAAACAAGATCAAATTCTTTATGATTAGCTGATGAAAGGACAGGAGTTCTTGAGCAGTATCCCAGAACATACCTACTTCTGTTGCACATGTCACCAACCACCTCACCATTTCTCGCCGCCGCCAGTTCAGCGTTGACAGTGTCATCCGCATCACCTATTAAAACAATACAAAATACAAATCAAGCCAATAATTGAAAAACCAAGGCAAGATACAATAGGGTTTCAAGTTATTCCAATACAGTGAAACTCCAAATGGCAGTCTCTTGCTGTCTCCATTCTGTCAACTCTTTTTAGCTGACATGTCAAAAATTTGAAAAATACGGCTCAGTTATCTTAGAAGAGCACAGAGAGACTAATTCCAATTGCAAATCTTTCAAGACCAGAGGAGAGACTTTTTTTTTCTCCAGAAACAAAACAAAACACAGAACAAACCCATCAAACCAACCCAATAGCCAACTATTCAAACTAAATTATATTGTGACTCCTCCCTCCATGAATTGTAGTCTCTGAAGTGGAAATGTGTCCATTCATGTTGAGCAAACCCGTTCACTTTTTCCCCACATCTGTAGATCTTTTCATTGACTTCAGCAATACAGACAGCAGCTACTGTGTACTGTGATTTAACTGGCTGTTTATTCTGCAAAGATATGCATACACACTTCTAGATATACCCAGATATTACTCAAAAGCCCATAGCAATAGTTTCTCTCATTTGAACAAAGACTCTATGTAAAGAAGTCCTATCTTAAGACTAGAACAGGATTTATTTTTAAGCTTTGATTATAATGCTCATTTTATATCACTTACAGTTGCTACCTGTTATTTCTCAAAATGTGAACAAACAACAAGCACATGGTTTTCAGTATCTGAAACTGCATGGAAATCTTGGTTCAGCTAACTGAACAGACCCCATAGACACCTCAATGAAATAAGCAAGTGGTTTTCCCCTCACAATATCAGTGATCACACTACACGTTACTATTTGGTCATTACTACAGGTCAGTCACAGAGCTCTCTCAGATGTTCTATCCATATCAAACTCATAAAATGCATTCATGAAACACCTTGGAGTTACCAGCACTTGTAAGAGGGTTCTTACCCCCAATCCCTTTCCAATCCTAAGGCGACTTCAAAGTGACCTGTAGCCCTCTTTGTTATCCTAGTTATCCCTGTTGCCTCATTTAGGCATAAGCTGTAGATATAGTAATTGAGAAGACTAAACAACTGCTGAGGAGTATGAGTGCACAGAGGATCTTTGAGAAGTCTTATTATAGGCAAATGTCAGGGATTGCACACTGGCCTCCTTGGGGAGTTTGATAAGTGGTTGTTCTCCACTCAAAATATCAGGACAAGAAATCCATTGGTCTTCTTGGCTTCAGAGATTATGATATCATTCCTACTAATCAGTAATCGAAGTACCAGACCAGGAAGAGAATTTCAAAAGAAAGCAACTGGTTTCTAAGGAGCAACCCTACACCTTTTAAATTATGGAAATACGTCTAAGGCAGAACATGGAATCAGTTTTTTCTTGAAGCCCTTCTGGAAGCAAAACAGGCATCCTCCGGTTAAAATGCTCTGGAGCATAACTGACTCACTCTATCCTTTGATAGAGACTTGAGGAGTCTAGGCATGCAAATCTAGAAGGCTAACACTCTTGCAGGATCCAAGATGAATTTTTTAGCTTCACCTAAGAGGGAATGAATGCAAGAGAATGTACAAAAAGGTTATGGACTGATAAAGATTGAATTCTGCTACTGATGGTGGAAGGAAACAGAAAAAAAAACATTTTTTTGTGTAAATAATGACTTCTCTGGAAGTCATCGTTGATGTTTTTCCTCCCTGTAGTGGTTGCAAAACAATGATCTGTCACAAAAGCCTTCAGCAAACATAGTGGCTATACTAGCTTGAGAGCAAAGAGCATCACCAAACCTGGTTTCAAGAAATTTCATGACTCAAACTGTTCAGTCTTTTGCACGGTACTATATATTCTTTGATTTCATTAAATTGTGAAAAACTGAGCATACTAAAAAAGAGGCCTTTCCTGATGATAAAAAAAAAACACCTCTAATGATTTAATACAAAGCATGTATTGACATCTGGACCAAGAAGGAAGTGAATTTATAGCATAACCGTGCAGGCAAAGAACTGACCTATCCAAAACCCATGCTGTCAAGTGAATAGAACTTCTGAATAGGTCAGTAAGTCTGAAAATGCAGACACAGACACATCCCTGTGAATTATGCAGCTTATCTGAAAGTTAAGTTCTCCCCCACAGAGAATAATCTGTCTTTGTTGTGCTGAATTTTTAAAAATATTTTCTTGTCTAAAAGAACAGGAGATCTCACAATGCAAGAACAGCAACAGACAACTAACCAATGCAAAACCTCTGAATCATGCACATTGGAATGAGATTTTTTTAAAATACGCTTTCAGGAAAAGGACACTCCAAGATTCATCAATGTAAGGCAATATTACTCCAGGTATCTAAAACTTAGCTATCTCCTATTAGCTTGTAACTAAGAGGCTTAAAACTCATCTGAAGTTCTTGCACACTTCAAGCAGTCTGATGCAGATGACCATCCCACAGCCTGTAGAGTGTATGATTTGATTCTCCTCTGATGAAGGAAGAGGGGGCTACTGCTAACAGTCTCCTTTAGAAACAGGACATTATGGTTGACCTTGACTTTCTTTAGTAATTCAGCAAGCACCTTCCAAATTTTGACTGGGGAATGGGGAGGGAAGGCAAGGCAAGGAAGTTAAGAGGGAAAAATAGAAGGGAAGGCTAAGAAACCCCCTCCAGGACCTGAAAATGATCTGGTGCATTTCTGCTTATTCACTTTTCTGGCATACAAAGTAATTTTGCTCCCTAGCCCCCCCTGAATACACTGAGGGCATTTGCAATGTTCTTCTGTGAGCACCAAGCAGGCCAATGCCCTGCTGCCAGCAGCTCGCAGGCCTGCCTCCCCAGCAGGGCTGAGGTGCCCTCACTCTGTTCACCAGCCAGCTGCACTGAAGTCAACACCAGCAAACAGAGTCTAAACGCTCCAGACACAGCCCAAGCACGTACGGTCCTCAGTGATTTCAAAAGAGCTGACCCACCAAGGCAGAGTCAAATTCCTGTCTTCTATTATAGCAATAATGAGCAAGGGAAATACCTGAAGGCCCAACTCCAGAGAAACTTTCAGAAGAGTGATGTCTGGCAAGCTGTCCATGAGTGTTGCTATTTTAAATGCATCCTGGGCAAGCTTGAAGATGTGTGATGAGGAGTGGATATTTTTCTGGATGGATTCTAACACTGTTTCCAGCCTCTGAACATCACCTGCAAGGTGTAAACAGATTCACCAAAGCGGTACAACCTTCCGAAACATCCAGAGATACATTAAAACAGCCTATCAGTACTACAGCAATAGCATGGTGTTTCAGTTACGCACATTTTGTTTTTATAAATCCTCTGTAATTAAATCATATATGAACAAAAGGCATAAGACAGCACAAATTGCACTAGAGCCTGGTGGTGCTAGTTCAGTACATGCCAGAAAGTCATCTTGATTTCTGAATTCTGGAAGTGATTTGCCCTGGGTCTCAGAGTCTACACCACATCAGAAGAACAAAGAGCTGTCTCACCAGCCTCAGATCAAGCCCATCTGGCTTTCACCCAGCTAAATTAACTACTTCGCTAGGAAATTAAGTGACAGGCTTAAGTCAGCTCAGTTTGTTGTTGCTATTTCACCCTACTGTCAGACTACAATTTGGATTCCTCAACGCAGGCTTTAAAATCTGTTTGCTCTATGCAATATTAAAAACATACATTTAGTTGAGTATGTAACTGACAGCACTGTACCTTTGGCTGCTGTTAGCATGGTTGATGCCAGCTCACACTGCTGGGATTCGATGTGACTTAGGGTGAACCAGCGGGGATACCGGTTTGGAACAACTGATGCAATGTGGTGTGGGCGGGACATGTCTCCTGATGGAGCTGTAGATTCCAATACTAGCAAACTGAAAAAAAAAGGAAGAAACTCTCTTCAATCATCATTACATTTGGTTACCCATGAGTAAAACTAAAGCTGCAAAAATACTTTAAAAAATAAAAAAGAAACAGGCCTTTTTTTGGTACAAAAAGAGATATTGCACAATTAATACTTTTGGGGAGAAGCTTAAAATTCCATTATCCAAACTTGACTATAGAAGTGGGCAGCTATACGAATTGACCGGACAATTAAGTTATTCATTAGCCAAGGCAGCAAAGACTTTCTCATAATCTATAGTGCTATTGCCTTTTTGTTGTTGTTGTTTCAGCTTTGAATCACAACCCTTCCAGGGAAGTGGAGAAGTTCTCATTCATACTCAGAACATGTAAATATTTTCCAATATTACTCCATATGCAAGTGCAACTTTCTTCACTTGAAAATTATGTAGCAAAAGAAAGTGGGCAGGATTATTCAACAAGCTGTTTGGATTTTGACTTTGCAATAAATTCAGACACAAAAAAGTACATTTTAATTCTGCAAATATGAACTACTTTCAAAGTCCTTAAATTCTAGCCTTCCAAATATTATAATGTAATATAATCCAATGTTAAGGTCCCAAACAACATTGACAGGAAATTTCCTTTAAAGTTACTTTTCAGACTCTAATCCTGACACATGAATTTCTCTGAATATGCTCCAATCTAAAATAGTCTTACGCACAGAGCATAATTCATATGTAGAAAACTCAAAATCACTGTGTATGTTTTTGACAACTACAACTACAGTAGAATTGATGGTCCATAGCAGAAACTCATCTAATGGCCCCACTTCCACCCAAAGGCAGTACATAAGATAAATGCTAACACAAAAACTAAGAGTGGCTGAAGAAAAAATGTTTTATTCAAAACAATAAAGCTTAGGTTCAGGATATGAAAGGTCAACAAGACGTCAGATGATAGACAATGTCCTGAAGCAAAACCTTTCTAATGGTTGCTTTCTCGATTAGCATTAATATCTTAGCTTCCTGGGCAGTCACAAGGGTCTGACAAGTTATAGCAAAAAAGGGAAAGACTGTTACCTGTTAGTGTGCTCCTACGCTGAACAGTCTCCAATGATTCACTCCTGTAACTTGCTGACTGTTCCCTGCCTGAGAGACTCCTTTTTCTTATTATCAGATAATATCTGAAGTCTGAAAGTGTGTGAGCTTGCCTGTGTGCTGAGTTCCAGTCAATGCCCTCCATAATCAGTGGAAATTCTCCCAACTACTGCTCAACAACTAGCAGGTACCCCCAAATGGAACACACATCCCTATTTCTTCAGACACCAAGGAGATGCTGTAAAAGGTCACATGCAGAATAGCAACAGTAACGTGATCCTATCTCAAGATACGTCTACAACACCATTCATGTGGACACAACTCAGGCTAGGTCTAAAGTAACTAGCTCAAATCTAGTGCAAGTGAACCACAGATACGTTTGAATTTTCCGAAGTTTTCTGAAGACCATTCTGACCCTCTCAGCTGAGCCGGCTATAATATCACCAGGAGCAGAGCTGACTTACTTTTACAGGAGCTGCAGGTAAAGGTATATCTTCAGAACAGATATACTGTAATTTTGTTTCAGTCTAGGTGTATTCAATATAACTCCCTTACAGTTATCACATCAAATGCTCTCACATGCCTGCACTCTATCTCAAAAGTCCATGTGAGCAAACTTGATGCAGTTGTATTGCTTTATGGATGCACTGGCTTTGAACTTCTAAAATCTGATTGTGATCCAGGCTTCTGTTTCTACCAGTTTTCATATCCAAGTGACTTCTTGCCAGAAATAATCTAGGAGGACAAAGGAAGCTGGATCTATTTGTCAGTAATATTGAAAATACTGAATAATATAAAAAAATCTATTTCATTGTGATGCTTTGTAACAGTATTTTTCTTATGGAATAAGCTAATTTAAATATATTGTACTATTTTTTTCACTTAAATAAATACCTAAGTTCCTTAAGTAACTGGAATGCATAAGGTTTTTTTCACAGCAAGAATGGAGACCTTTAAGACAGTTTTAAGATGCAAAAGAAAGTCCATCAGTTTTGGGTAGGTTCCTGAAGCATACAAGCATATCCTTAGGAATTTGCAGAGAAATGTCATTTTGAACATAAGCTCAGGAATCTAGCAGGTATATATAAATATAACACACCTTGTAAATAACCATCAGCAGGTTGTGCTAACATTTTCTGAAGCATATGATGCACAGTAATATGAAAAAAACTCAAGTCAACTAACTTCACTTTTGATTTGTATTAAAAGTCAAATCAGTTCCCTAGTACCACAAAGAAACCTCTTTAGCTTTACGTAGGTAAAAATAAAATACATATAAATTCTTCAGTTTATATTTTCCAAGCACAGAGAGAAAGAAAAAAAAGTATTAGTAAATGGCTTTAATAAGCAGAGCAAAAGGGATTATTAGTTTATGAGTAACACTAAATATACAAAGAACATGAAAGGAAGAGGCTGTTTTGGGGAAATCTTTTGTCAGTTTGAATTCCACTGCCAGCTTCTATGTTCCTTTGCTGTGAAAAGAAATGCTGTTGTGAATTGGTGGCTTTCATGTAATTTTGGCAAGATTTGGGAGCATCAGAACAAGCACAGGTGCAGGAGATTTAGCATTCTTCACTTTCTTTTTCTTTGAAACATCAGTTATTTAGCCAGGATTTAGCAAAGCTACCTCATGATTAAACATTGTCATTAAAGACTGGCTTGTAAAGTCCAGATGAAATTCAGGTTTAACATCAGATCAGTCAAACTAAGCCAAATATTCAAGTTCAGATTCCAAGTGAGCAGTCAACTAGGTCTCAGCAGATCCACATTCTCCAAACCTCCACTCCGTATGTTTCAGTGCTGCAAGTAGACAGCTCTAGATAGAAGTGACCACCAAGGATTGCACACACTGTCCTTTTTGACCTGAGGTGTATGAAAGGCAGTAGGGTCTCAGCTTCCGCAGACATCATACTGAATTTTCCACACTCAAAAATCAACTCCAAAAAATGAAGTAGCAGATTTTATTGCAGAGAGACAAAAAAATCTGAGCTGACCTCTCTCATATTTAGAACAACTTCCATACGTTAAGAGCAGCTAGCTATGACATGGTCCTGGGAAGTTAACTTTTTTGAAATATGTTGAAGGAAGGAAGGAAGGAAGGAAGATGCTGTATTCCTAAAAGCAAGTAGCTGTGCAAAAAGATAGATGTATGAAACTTCCAGTGAAGGTTTTCATCCATGCCATGGCTATTTCCTTCCTGTCAGGGAGGAAGAGCTAAGCCAATTTTATTCTTATGAACAGTCCCACCTCACAACCATCAGACAGATATTCAGTCTTCATGTTTGTTTTCTTCTTTCCCACTCAAAGCAACATTAAATTAGCTTCTTATTTGTTTATATCAGAAGTTATTTTTTTCTCTCCCTTCCTTTGAACCACTGAGCTCTCTTAGGCGTCAATGGAAAGTATAATCTTCTTTAAGGGAATTTTTGAGCAGCGCTGAGACATGGATTAGCAAGTGCCCGCATTGGCCATCACTGCAATTCAAGGTAGCAAGTCCTCATATCTGAAGAGTGCCAAATACCAAACTGTAGAGACTGATCACTGTCTAGAGATTAAGTCTCATCTGCTTTACAAAGTGATGGCAAAAGAGGCTAAGGGGAACAGCGCCCATTATACTGGTGTCTCCTGTGATTCTACCAGATAGAACAGATGTCTCCTCCTGATTCTGGTCTGTTTGAGAATTAACTTCCGAGGATGAGATGGCATCTTCATGCCAAAAGACGGCTGGAACTCCCCAAGACTAACCGGAGATTTCATCATCTTGAATCTTTCAATAACTTTTTTTTTTTTTTTTAATATTTGTTTTGCCAGAAAATTTGTTTTCCATTACGATTTGTTTCTGGGGAAATCCCAAGTCTTTGTTGGAGAGGAATAGCATATTGCTCTCACCTTCACTGAGGCATTCAGTACACTGTGTGGAACTGGTGAGGGATGTCTACTCCAGCTCTTCAGCATGGTTTAGCATCTTAGTCTCCATACACACATAATCTCACACATAAAAAATGGATCTGTCATTTTTTTTAAATGCACATTTTGTATAATCTTGCTGGTCTGATATGACTAGGGTTATAGATACATTTACTTGTACTTAAGTGGCTTAGTCAAATTTCTGATCTTACATACGAATGTTGTCACAGTTCATCAATAATGCAGTTATTTCTTCTTAATCTAATGACTAAATTGACGATCATAAGCAGCAAGTATACAAGTATACTCTCCACACTTCTAGACGTCTTCTCTAACATCTATTACTGGGCATTCATCACGACAATTACCAGGCTAAAGAGACCTTTGGCTTGACCTGCTAATAGCTATGCTTTGTAAGCATGCCCTCCATTTTAGTCCTTTGAATATAAAACTATTTCTCCTTCTGTTTTGCTTTCTGGAGAGACTATGCATCTACAAATCACCAGGATATAACCTGTCTGATTAATATGCATGTAATTTAAATAGCACTTATGTGGATAGTATGTTCTTCAACCATAGTACAATCACTCTTGATAACGATGACCTGGGAAAACTCAACACTTGTTTTTATTCTGGAACTTGATATGCTCCTAGTAATCAGTTGTGGCTCTTCTTTGTCAACCACCATTTACTCCAAGTTCTTGACAGCAACCTAATCTAAGGCAATCCATTTGGGATTAGTTACTTCCCAGCACGGTGTACAGACAGCATGGATTTACCATTTATCATTTAAGCTACTGAAACTTCCTTCAGAAGGACTTTCTTAGTCACCATTAACAATTCAGCCTTCCCTGAGTTAAAGTCAGCACTCACTGATCTCTCCCTGAGAAGCTACTTTCTCCCAACTACCAAAGACAAATGAGATGTCAGACATTTTGTTGTCATATGATATATTCCATTTAGAATCCAGTGTTGCCCTAGAACTGTGCAAGACTGCTTAGTGATGAAGGACACAAAAAATTTACTGGTTCAGACCACACGATATGGTGTGGTCTACTATCTAGAATTAATTTATAAAGGATGTTGGTGGAACAAAGAGTCCTGCAGAACAGGCTATGTATGCAGCAGGAGATCCTGAGACCTGACATCTCCATCTATAAAGAAGAGTCGTGCTGCTGGTGAGATACCTCTTTCCTCATTTGCCCACTGTTACTACCACACACACACACACACACACGAGAGAACACGTGTGCTAAAGCTGTTGTTATTCAACACAAAGTTGCATTCCCCAAGAGTGCAGTCCTGGAAGAAAGGATTTAGAACAAGAGTTCTGTTTTACAATAGGAAATAAACACTTGTACATTTATAAATGATTATACTGTACTTACTACACACTTCAGTTGCTTGTATAGATGACAGAACCAAAGTAACTTTTCCTTAATTGGAACAATGCTTCTTTTCGAACAAGACCCAATTTGATTTCCATACCCTCTCCCAACATTTTCTTTTTTTTTTTTTTTTTTTGCTCTTCCCATACAAGCTGTGAATACGTACCGCATGGCTCTCAGTGCAGATTTGTATGCCAATTCAGCATCATGAGGTAGGAGAGAGGTGAAGAGATACTTGGCAAATGTGTGCATTGGAACACTCTCTCGATGGATGACTTCGCCTAAACCACTATAGGGTCCAGCTGTGTAAAAGAGAGAATGACAATCTTTACAGAGTGTTAACCCCCCCAAACTTCTAGACCTTTAAAAACACTGACTATGCCTTGGAATTGTAATTGGTACTCAGAGACTGCTGCACAAGAGTTAAAACTATATTGGTATTTTGGGGGAAATGCTTACATTTATTACATGCCGTATATTCTTTGAGACAAGGAAACAGACTGCAAACTGCACAGTAGCAAGCGCACGACCAGTGCAAATACAAATGGCTGAATGGTTTTAGTGCTCCATGGGGCTTATTCAACAAGTTTATGGTATGCAAAAGTGGAAGGTGATAATTCCTGCTTTGCCTCTGCACAGTTATATTGTATGCATAAATCCCTGTGAGCTGTCCAGTGGTGCATGAATACTTGATCACAACTCTGCCAGAAAGTGTTTACACTGGGAAAGCACATATCTTCAATAGCAATTATGTAACCAATCACTACTGCAGCACCTAATTCCTATAAATTTAATCTGATCTTAGGCATTTAAATAATTCTGTGCCTCGGTCCCCAGAGAGGACTGGATCAGATCTTGTGCTGAAGCTAGTTTTGTTAGTCTCTCACAGCCACAGTCTTGGAATTTATATTTGCTCTTGAGAAAGCCCATTGTATACCCATAGTTGGGGCTGCAGATTCTGGCTCACACTCAGTGCAGTCAGTGCACTACTTCAACTTCCTAACAGTAATTGTAGGACTAGCAAGGGATGAGATGATTTTTAAAAGAAGTAAAACCAGCTATTGCCTTATTGAATTCTAAACTTCATGATGCCTGTGAATCGCATTTTCATATTTTTCCTGAAACCTTAGGGTTGTTGTTCCTGTTAATAGGAGAATTGTGTCATGAAGTTTTTTTTTATGTCAGCGGTTAGAGGTTGAGGCATTAAATGTTGCAAGATGCAGGATAAGAATCTTAAACTAAGTCTTATAGGATAATTATTGCACAGATAGCAGTCAGGAGTTACAAAATTTACTACCAGAGGAGAATTTTCTCTTCTAGAGATTTCAGCCCACCACACTTGGTTAGATGAATGACTGTGTGAGCACACCACTCCTTCACTGCAGTCATATGGGCCTTTTGAATGGGCTCCAGCGGTGATTCAGACTGATGTGCACAACCCTACACTGGAGCAGATGAGAACTCACACAGCTCAATCAGCCACTTCTGCTGCACAGGTTGAGGAACTTCATGAGAGGCGGTAACAACTTAAGACCAGCACTGTATTTTCAGCAATATTATTCTTACTGGTGTCATAGCACAACATATAAAGATAAAAATCTCAACTCTACACGTGGATATCTCTGAAGACTGGGGCAGATTACAAAAGAAATGTCACTGAAGATTTTAAAGTGTCTCATAGTCACTGGAAATGAAGTTCAAAGCCATTCAAAATCATCTCACACGGCTTCAATGAAGGAAGTCATTTCATATATGTTTGCCAATTGGAGGTCCAGTTAAGAGAGGTAAGTTAGGACATGAATAATGCATGACAAAGCATCTATATGAAAATATGTTCCATCCTTAACATAGTCAAGCAAAAATTAAAACAGAGCAGTTCTTGCAACACAGTCTATTTTCTGCTTTCTCACACATTCAAATGGTAGCTACACACAGTACGCATTAATCTATATTAACAGTCTAGAAATCAGCTTAATATTGGATTAAGCTTTCTTTATTACATCTACAGGTCTTTAACTATAAAAATACAATTGATATGGTTAGGATCTTAAATCGCTGCATAGTTTTTCCTCCATGGGAGCTGACAGTTTCTGTCTAACCTGGAGTAAACCCAAACTACTGCAGGAAAGCCAGATTTCCTAGCACGCAGTAAAACAATACTTGAACCCATCACATGTTTCTCACTACTGCAATTTCCTAGGCAGTTACTTGAGCAGATTCCCTGCTATGATCACTCATTTACTACTCTTGGCAATCATGAAAAGCGTATCAGTGATCAAAATATTGAACTGGAAGTATCAGGGAACACTTGAGATAAACCTTGCTTTTCCCTTATGAAACATCCTTGACAGTAAATAAATGTAGTAGATTGATTCAATAAATCGTAGGATATGGTAGTTGGTAATAGCTGAATCCAGAGAGTAGCTGCCCTTATCCAAAGGCCATAAAACAGCAGCAGACCTGCACCATAATGGAAACTCTCACTGTGCTGCAGCTTCTCCGTAGTTTCAAACAGCACCATCCGTAGAACCCAAAGTCTTTAAGGATCTGAGCAATAATAGACTTAAAGCTGAGAGGCTTCACCAACATATGGCATCATTTCTAATAAAGAAGTTTTAAAAGACACATTTCTTACAGAAAGCAATCAAAAATTCTTTGACCTGTATAACAGTGTTCAAAAACCAATAGAGCATCATTGCATTCTCCACTGTCCCTTGAGCAAGCAATCAAAAACTTGGACCATGCCTTGGACTATTTGACTGCTTTGAAGTATTTTCTTCCATTTAAAAAACAAAAAATAGAAAGAGAACTTCAGAACCCTCTGAAGAGGAGATTCAAGTACTACATATTAAGACCTTTTTAAAGCTAAGGCAAAACATGCATTTTTTTCCACTAATCTTACAGAAATCCATTATGATGATTCCAAAACATGAATTGCTTTCCTCAACCAAAATTTAGTCACCAAATCAGGACCCAAACCTCGATATTTCACCACGTACTTAGATTTTCTTGTATGATACACTTTTTTTTTGATTCCTACAATAAAAAAGTTGCTGTTTTTCTGTACCATCAATTGTAAATTTAGTTGAGATAAAAATCTTTATCTTTTACAAAGTTGTCCGTCCCTTTCCAGACTAAAAGCAAATTAAGAATTTAGCGACCTGAGAATTATTGATGATAATCAATGACTTTATTATCTAATTGTGGGCCTGTCCTAATTGTATAATTAGGACACTGAGTTGATGACAAGCATCAAATCTAAAGAACGAAATGCAATAAAGATTAAAATTAATGGCCTTTAGTAAATGCCTTATCTCTACAGCCATGTGATACTTGAAGTGTATTGACTGGGAAGAAAATTTTGCTGGAAAAACAACTTATTTTGAAGTCATCTTGCAGAGGAAGGGTTCTGTGGGGTTTTGTAATTGAACACAGTTTAAAGAAGCAGTTAGCATCTATATTGAGCTACCTTCTAATAAGAAGACTGCTTGTTTTCGAAAAATCTTCACCAGAGTATCATCCAATTCAATTTCCTGTATCTTAGAAATGAGCTGCTCCTCATTTCGACAAACCTTCTCTTGTGCATACAAGCCATCTGGCATTATTCTTTGCTGTCCCAGCCCTATCAATGCTACTTCCACAGCCAGCGTTAAATAAGATTCCCCTTCTTCTAAGAACTTATGCGCAGGCAGGTGCTGGTACTCCAGAGATTTGCATTGCCCCATGTTCTCTGTAAAGAGTGACACAAAAAGAATAACACATCAAAAAATGCCTCTAATCCATAATCTGTCTATAATCCCACATTTACAAATGCTTCCTTTGTCAGTATTCTCTTTTTAAATAATATAATTAACTATATAAATCTGAAAAATCCAATGATCCAGTGTAAACTACCCAATTGAATTCTACAAGGAAGAAATATACAAAATAATTTTAAAAAAATCACACAGAATCACACAGAATGGTTGAGGTTGGAAGGGACCTGTAGAGATCATCTAGTTCAATCTCCCTGCTCAAGCAGGGACACCAAAATAAAAGCTTTCATAATTAAGAAGCATCATTTAGAGAAAGGCAGTTTTGTTAGTTCTATGTTAATGAGGCCAAATTTTAAAAATCCATTTCATTTTTTTTTCTCCACTCATTTCTGTATGTACGTAAAGCCTCAATGTGGCATAAAGTGGAAAGGGATGGTTGCTCATACATCTGCACATATTTTCTCTGGAGTTATTAGGATTGTACAAATACAGTATGCCTTGGAACTTCATGACTTTTAAGCATGTCAGAGCTCTGTTAAGGTTTTTTTTTTTTAATGTTACAGGTATATTTATGATAAACATGTATGTTTCTAAGTGTTATTTACAATAAAAGTCTTTTAGTAAAGATTACTTGCAAATTCCATACAGATCAAGACATAAATTGTTTTAAGGAATACTATTACTTCGGTTGACATTTTATAGATCTATCACATGACAAAACTTTATTCCAACCTCTAGCAGTTTACAGTCTAATTTGGGAACAAAAGAGTTGTTATGGACAGATGTAAGGAAATGGGCAAGTGCAGCAAACGAGAAGGCATCCTGCATTCGGTAAATTGTGTGTGCAGAGGGAGGTTACTTTTCAACAAACACTATTTTATTTTCATGCATTTTTTCCTAATTGCAAGCAATCTGATTTCTGATACTTTATTTAAACGCTCGTCCAGAAGTGGTGGAGATGAAAAGTAGAAGCTTAGTAAAGAAAATCTAATTGAAGGAAACCTAACCAAATAAAATGAAATTGGAGGAAAAGCCTAAAGAGAGTGGGATACTTATTTAGAAGAGCTGTAGGGAGATGGCTGAATCCTGTTTCTGTCCACACAGGAGGCAATAAAACTACTGCAGAGATGGAAAGAGATGGAGGATGAGGTATGAATCAGTTAGGCTCCTGGGAGGCAAATACTGAAATTAAAATGGGCATACACATTCTACATCATGTCCTAATTCTGAAGCACTCCCTTCCAATTCATATTCTTTAAAGACCAAATAGATCATCTACTTTAAATATTTTCTGTAATTTCTAAGAAAGGTAACAGAGTAATGCACGTGGCAAGAGTGGCTGCCACAAAGTTTATTTGGTTTTATTTCAAGTGTGCAATAGAGAATTTTCTTCAAGAATCAATTAGTGGTGATTTTGGAAGTGTTTTCATGTAATTTAAAACAAAACTTTACTTCAAACACTTTCTGTCCCTCGTGCTTCCTTAGGGAGTGAGAATTTGAGTTCCTAAGCTCCGAAAACACTGTTTTCAAAGTTAATTCTGAACGGAAAAGTAAAATGTCCTCGGTTACTCAAGACCTATGCGAGACATCCCCCTTGACACAGCCTTACCCATGAAGTCTGCAAATCTATGGAAGCTCTCACCATCAACTCGGCATGCTTCCATCAGGCTACTGAAGAGGGTGCCAATCGGGTCCAAGGGGTGTCCCACCCAACCTTCAAGGTTCGTTATTGAGGTTATTCCTTTGTGCAGAAGTTCTGTATTTGGAAAAAAGGAGGGGGCATCAGAGGAGAGAGTGAATTTCAGCCATTCAAAACAATATAAAAGTAAAACATTAAAATGCTTTCAGTATAACATTTCAAGTATTCTCAGTAGCCTCTGCTTAGAAGGAGAAAACAATATGTTTTAGGTTAAATACACTGCCCTTTGTGATTATGTTAAAAACAAAACAAAAGAATGAAAGCCAGACATCATTTAAGCACTATCAAAGTCCACTATGGGTCAAAAATTTCAACTGCAAAGTCACCTTTTACTAGATGCTACTAAGATTTCTGAAAAAATCTACTAAAAAATTATTTTATATTTTTGTAAAACTCTACCACTATCTCCTCACTCAAAAATTACAGTACCATTTATACATTTTCAGTGAATCTGATGGTCCTGAGAGAAATAAATGAAAATACTTTAAAATATGTTTTATTTCCATAAATAACATACAAGCTTATCTTGAATCTAAGTATTTATTCAGGCAATAAATTCAGAATGATAGCTCCTTTATAAAAAAGATAAGAAGTTTAAATGAGGTATACAAGAATTTGCCCTTTAAATTGATCAAGTGCATTTTTGCCAATCTAAAATTTCAGTCATGAACACCTCCTAAGCTACTTTGTTTTACAACCTTCACCAATCACTCAGAACATAAAAAAGTTACTGTTCAGCCTCATGAATTGAAGGAAGTATGACAGTGGTAACAGAAGTAATAGGTCACCCAAATCCCCTTTTTATGAGCTGTCCTATGACTGTAACTTCCCTTTGATTCCAATTCTTATTTCCCCTATTCATTGCTGAATTATGACAGATCAGATGCATTAAGGACGACCATTTAAAAACTGAGTACAAGCCCTTATGGATGTCACGTTTCTCTACCTACCACAGACTAACATGTATCTGCCTCTGCTCTCTTATTCATCTTTCTGATGTTTAATACCACAAAGTCTTAAGACACTAGAAAGTCTGTTTCATATCTATTTAAATGTGTGGGGCTACATGATGAAATTCAGCTAACGAGCTGTTGAACTGAGAGTTGAGGAGGGAGGGTAATTTTTTTTTTTTTGTGGAGAATCAATTGATATGGAATAATAAAAACTAATAAGTGAATCATCATCTTACTAATAAATAGCATGTGCTAAAGCTTAAAGGCAGAAGAAAGTAATATTAATATAAAGAATTAATCACACTCTCTTGTTACTAACTCCCTTATAGTCTGTGTTGACTTACGAGCTTCACTTGTGTCATGTCAAAGAGAGGCTTGAGTCACACGTACACATTTGACTTCAAATCATTCAAGTGATTCCATGGACTTCAAATCAGTGACACAAATAAAAGCTAAGTAGAAGCATGTGGTGATTGCTGAACTGAAACCTAAAGCTAGGCAGGAGATGACCTGTAGAATTCATCTGCTTTGAGATGACCAACACACTTTGGGATACTAAAAGAATATTTAAAAATTCCAAACATGAGAGAGGGAAAAACAAAAACAAGCAGACTGACAACATAAAAATGACAAACCTTTTTGTTTCAAGGTAGGTTGGACCACACATTTCACATACTCCATTTTTATTTGCAATATGATAATATGATTTGACAGTTATGGAAATTGTTCAAACGGAAGAGAAACTTAACAGAAATGTTAAGTGCCCGGATATGCAGTTACTGGGAGTAGAAAGGAGCAGTCCTGTCACCAGCACACTTCTTACGGATACCAGCAGACCCTTCACATGTGTGAATAGCACCTGCATACGGGTGCCTGTATGTGCACATGCTCAACAGTGGTGCCTATTTCACACACAAAGACCCTCCTTTCCCAGTCCCCAAACCGATTAGCTCAAAAAGCTGCAAAGCTATGGGGTGCTAAGGGAAGACATGTTATGTGATGAAATCATATAGAAAAGTTCTCGCAACTGTTTTTGTTTTGTTTAAATCTGGGAAACACAATAAAGCACAACATTTTTGCCTGCACTTTGGGTGCCGGCAAACAAAGTGCAGAGGAACTGTCAGCTACTTTCTTTTTCATCAGGTGCCTACCTTGTCTTCACTCATACTTCTAGATGTGTGTTTTTCTATGTAAATACCTTCAGTTGTACTTAAAAAAATTACACACATGACTACCCACTGCACAAGGACATTCATGGTTAAGTATAGCAACCAGGATTGAAAATAAAATTAGAATTAATGTGTTCTTACAGTAGTTGAGAATATCATTGATCATTTTCTATGGTCTTTCTTTAACACAAAGCCAAACCTTCCTCCCTCTGCTACCTCATATTTACAACGAAGTTCAATGTGGGATTATTTTGGACAGGAAGGGCCACATGGCATAGAAACAATATCCAAAGGAAGAATACAGGGTATCTTATAAAACAACAGTTGTTCCAAACCTCCTTTTCAGTGGCATCAATCCAACTCTGTTCAGAAACATTAAAAATCTTAATATCATAAGAGACTCTTTTGGAATAAACTGACAAATTTGATGCATTTCTGTAGCACAGACTTTGCTTCAGTATCACCCTGTCAGCCTATGCTTCCATTTCAGGAACACACAGCTCAACTGTATTATGATGGAGAGGGAAAAAATGACTTAAAAAACCTGACCCACTAAATACAAGGCTCTATTTAACAGCTTACAAATTACACAGAGGCATATTTACACTGTGTAACAAAATACCCTGATTGGGATAAAGGACTAATCATGTTGAATGTACTACAAGCAGCAGAACACAGTCCTCACCCCGGAGAGCTCACAACCTGACATCCAGAAAGTTACGTTACCACTGCGATCGTTTGCAATGAAGAGTTAGAATCAACTCTTTTCCTTTAGTTTCAAAACCAGTTTTCTCCCGCAAAGGTCTGCTCGAGTGTCCCGACATGGTGTGCTGTGCTCTGCCCGTGCCTCTTGCTCGCATTTACCTTTCTTCTGCGCCCGGAATATTTCCAGCTGTTTCTGCTGCTGCTTTCTTAGTGTGTTAACAATAGCTATTGCTAGTCTCAGTGCTTCTCTTGGGTATCCGTGAGATCGTAATGCATCCACCCTCGCGCAGGCTGTAGGAACATGTTCTAAAATGGAAAAAATAATTGGGGGATAGCAATGCTTCCATGTCTGCAGTGGCCTGTTTTGCTGGGTTACTCAAAAGGGCTTTTTTTGTTGTTGTTGTTGTTGTTTTTAAAACTATGCAAGAGACTTAAAAGACTACTTTTGAAGCAGCAGTTGAAGGGAGCCTCTGTTCTTTTTGCCAGGCTTTTCATTCATCTCTCCCAACATCCCCCCAAAAAAATACCATAGAAACAGAACAAAGCAGCAAGTCATGGAAGCATCTTTCCGGTTTAGCCACTTACCATGCCAGAGGGGCCACCCGTGAGAGTCAAAGAGCGAGTTTTCAGTGTTGTCATGGTAACAGTAGTTGGTGTATAGATCACTGCTGATAATGTGCTGTAAGTGGCTGTCCTGCCAGTGAAGATCGCACGCCTCAATGGCTCGAGTGAACACCGTCCGATGCGGCCTGTTCGATGAATCTGTCATTTTCACAAGTTCATAATGCTGCATAAGCTCTTACTCATTCATATGTGAATAAGTCATTCACAGTATTCTTGTTGGCTGCCTATTCACCGCCCCCAGCCCGTGGTGGCTGGCCTGGCCCCCCTCTGCAAGTCGCAGGCTGCAGATGACATTTCATATCCCATCACCGAGTGGATCGGACGCAGGCTGTGCCATCTGCTCTGCGTTCAGAAAGACATGGCTACAAAGCAGTAAGACTAACACTAAATAGGACTTTGCACGTACAGAACGCCCCTAACTATAAACTAGGAAGTGTACAGCGCACAGCAAGGTAAACGCTCCCAACCTCTCTCCTTCTCCCACAGCTGCAAGAATGAGGGATGGACAAGCATCACTCAAGGGACTTGCTTTCTTTGAGAAGTGACATCAACTTTTGTAACATCATGGGTATAATTTTGTGTCATAAAGATACGTAATACTGTAAAGAAAAGGATGCACTGAAGCCATGGAACTAGCGTATTGCCTATTGGACATATTCCTATGGCAAAAGCAGTCTCTTGACATGGCCCTGACTATGAGCACTGAGACCCCATGTCAGAGTTGCTGCTATGATGATTGGGCTGAACACAAAGAGATCCAGGCAGAAAAGCACCTCTGCAGAGTTACATGCTAAATGAACTCTGTCTCCAACTAGCTGTAAGATTTAAAAAGCAACTAAATCTAACTATGCCCTTCCATGGTAATTTTCCAAGAAAAAGAAATAAGGAAAAACCCTTGTAAGCCCAAATCTGCCATATAAAACAAGCATTTAATTTTAACTTTATTGCAATTGTATGAAATATGTACCAAAATATTATTGCTATTTTTTGCTTTATTTTTTTTCCCCCATTTAAATACTCCGCCCCTTGCCCAGCTAGCAAAGCAACAGCTGTTGCTTGAAGAATAGTGGATAGGGCTTCCGTCAGATTTGGTAACTGCATTTTAGATTAGACAGAGCCTGATATTGAGCAAGAAGAGACACCTCCTTCATGAAGGCTGGGTACTGCCTCCGCATGCGCCACACTCACCTGGCAGCGCAGTCTGCAAACCACACACTGCAGCCCACAAATAGCTACTTTAGTTTCTCACATACCCAATTTAATTCAGTTGAACAGGATCTCTCTTTAAGTAAGAATCAAAGGCTTTGTAACTGCAAACAATGAAAACCCCGACACCGGAAGAGATATAAGATTATAGCTCAAGCAAAGGAACAACAGGCTTTTACATGACATAGTTCAAGGACATCTGATTTTCATGCAACGAATATTTAGAAGGATTAAGTGAAAAGTTCGAAGACCTAACTAAACACAAATACTTGCTTTGAAAACACTGCAGCCCCAGCATTAGTGAAAATAAATTGACACTTGGCTGGTCAATCTTCAACAAGAAAGTCACTCATCCCAGGAAAGTGTGTTGAATTCTGCAAGGTTAGAGTACATAAGATAGAGGTTATAGTATATATTGCAGTCAGTGCATATGTTTAGGCTCACCTGGGTTAGCATTTGCACCCTGAGGCAAAGCATTGGTTAAATTGGGCAGCTCATTTCCATGGTTTCCATCTTCCCAGGGACAAACATCCACACTGTTCCATTTTTTCAGCTGTTTTAGCCAACTGGCCTTCTGCTCCAACTTGCAGTGGGGATTTAAGACTATACACATCCACAGAGCACCTGATTTTTAAAAAAATTGCTAAATTATGTTTGCTATTAGAAATGCAGCAGCCAATGACTAACTTCAAACTTTTATACTGTAATGGTTTCTCCCCTCAAAAGCTACATTGTTTGCTTCCCACATAAACCTGATAGCAGTTGGAAGACTGCACCAAGCCAGC